>NW_027513166.1:0-48380 GCF_048772815.1 Callospermophilus lateralis
TACAAGTTCCAAAATACAGAAATATTGTTTTCAAGCCAATCTTGAATATACTGGTGTAATATCAAGGTACAACAAATCCCACTTGACTCAAAATTTGGTTCTTCTAGGTTGAAACGATCGTTTAGAGTAGCAGTTTTTATTTTTAGGTTTCACTCTGTTCTCTCCCATATAGATTGATGAATTTGGAACTCTAAATCCAATATGGTTTGTAGTAGCTCTTTGAAACATGACAAAATAAAGGAGTTCTCAGTATTGTCTGTATGGTTTGTTTCCTCTTCAAGTAGCCCTAGGCACAAACTGTAGAAAAGCACTTTCATTGAAAGGGGTTACCAAGCTTCTAAGAAATAACGAGGTTCCAAAATACCAGCAAATATTTTTTCACCCAATCTTGATGATACGTGGTGGTAATGATCAGTACACAAATCCCACTTGGCTCACCAAGTTTTGTTCTTCTAGGTTGAAGCGTTCGTTTACAGTAGCACTTTTTATTTTTAGGTTTCCCTCTGTTCTCTCCTATATAGATAGATGAATTTGGAACTCTAATCCAACATGGTTTGTAGTAGCTCTTTGACACTTGACAAAATAAAAATGTTCTCAGTTTTGTCTCTATGGTTTGTTTCCTCTTCAAGTAGCCCTAACCAGAGACTGTGGAAAAGCACTTTTATTGAAAGGGGTTGCCAAGCTTCCAAGAAATTACGAGTTTCAAATTACCAGCAAATATTTTTCACCCAATCTTGATGGTACTTGGTGGTAATGATAAGTACACAAATCCCACTTGGCTCACCAAATTTTGTTCTTCTAGGTTGACGCGTTCGATTACAGTAGCTGTTTTTATTTTTAGGTTTCACTCTGTTCTCTCTTATATAGATAGATGAATTTAAAACACTAAATCCAACATGGTTTGTAGTAGCTCTTTGAAACTTGACAAAATAAAGGAGTTCTGAGTTTTGTCTCTATGGTTTGTTTCCTCTTCAAGTAGTCCTAGGCACAGACTGTGGAAAAGCACTTTCATTTTAGTTGTTGCCAAGCTTCTAAGAAATAACAAGTTTCCAAAATACCAGCAAATATTTTTTCAACCAATCTTGAATATACTGGTGGTAATGATCAGTACACAAATCCCACTTGACTCAAAATTTGGTTCTTCTAGGTTGAAACGATCGTTTAGAGTAGCAGTTTTTATTTTTAGGTTTCACTCTGTTCTCTCCCATATAGATTGATGAATTTGGAACTCTAAATCCAATATGGTTTGTAGTAGCTCTTTGAAACATTGACAAAATAAAGGAGTTCTCAGTAATTGTCTCTATGGTTTGTTTCCTCTTCAAGTAGCCCTAGGCACAAACTGTAGAAAAGCACTTTCATTGAAAGGGGTTACCAAGCTTCTAAGAAATAACGAGGTTCCAAAATACCAGCAAATATTTTTTCACCCAATCTTGATGATACGTGGTGGTAATGATCAGTACACAAATCCCACTTGGCTCACCAAGTTTTGTTCTTCTAGGTTGAAGCGTTCGTTTACAGTAGCACTTTTTATTTTTAGGTTTCCCTCTGTTCTCTCCTATATAGATAGATGAATTTGGAACTCTAAATCCAACATGGTTTGTAGTAGCTCTTTGAAACTTGACAAAATAAAGAAGTTCTCAGTTTTGTCTCTATCATTTGTTTCCTCTTCAAGTAGCCCTAAGGAGAAACTAGGGAAAAGCACTTTCATTGAAAGGGTTTGCCAAGCTCCCAAAAAATTACGGGTTTCTGAAATACAAGCAAATATTTTTTCACCCAATCTTGATGATACTTGGTGGTAATTACAAATACAAAAATCCCACTTGGCTCACCAAATTTTGCTCTTCTAGGTTGAAGCGTTCGTTTACAAGAGCAGTTTATATTTTTAGGTCTCCCTCTGTTCTCTCATATATAGATACATGAATTTGGAACTCTAAATGCAACATGGTTTGTAGTAGCTCTTTGAAACTTGACAAAATAAAGGAGTTCTCAATTTTGTCTCTTTGATTTGTTTCCTCTTCATGTAGCCCTAAGCAGAGACTGTGGAAAAGCACTTTCATTTAAAGGGGTTGCCAAGCTTCCAAGACATTACGAGTTTCCGAAATACCAGCAAATATTTTTTCACCCAATCTTGATGATACTTGGTGCTAATGAGAAGTACACAAATCCCACTTGGCTCACCAAATTTTGTTCTTCTAGATTGAAGCGTTCGTTTACAGTGGCAGTTTTTATTTTTAGGTTTCCCTCTGTTCTCTCCTATATAGATAGATGAATTTGGAACTCTAAAATCAACATGGTTTGTAGTATTTCTCTGAAACTTGACAAAATAAATGAGTTCTCAGTTTTGTCTCTATGGTTTGTTTCCTCTTCAAGTAGACATATGCACAGACTGTTTAAAAGCACTTTCATTGAGAGTTGTTGCCAAGTTTCTAAGAAATAACGATTTTCCAAAATATCAGCAAATATTTTTTCACCCAATCTTGATGATACTGGTGGTAATGATCAGTACACAAATCCCACTTGACTCACCAAATTTGGTTCTTCTAGGTTGATGCGTTCGTTTACAGTAGCAGTTTATATTTTTAGGTGTCCCTCTGTTTTCTCCTATATAGATAGATGAATTTGGAACTCTAAATACAACATGGTTTGTAGTAGCTCTTTGAAACTTGAGAAAATAAAGGCGTTCTCAGTTTTTTCTCTATGATTTGTTTCCTCTTCAAGTAGCCCTAGGTACAGACTGTGGAAAAGCACTTTCATTGAGAGGGTTTCCCAAGCTTCTAAGAAAAAACAAGTTTCCGAAATACCAGCAAAATTTTTTCACCCAATCTTGATGATACTTCGTGATAATGATCAGTACACAAATACCACTTGGCTCACCAAATTTTGTTCTTCTATGTTGAAGCGTTTGTTTACAATAGCAGTTTTTATTTTTAGTTTTCACTCTGTTCTCTTTTATATAGATACATGAATTTGGAACTCTAAATCCAACATGGTTTGTAGTAGCTCTTTGAAATTTGACAAAATGAAAAAGTTGTCAGTTTTGTCTCTATGGTTTGTTTCCTATTCAAGTAGCCCTAGGCACACACTGTGGAAAAGCACTTTCATTGAGAGAGGTTTCCAAGCTTCTAAAAAATAACGAGTTTCTGAAATAACAGCAAATATTTTTTCACCCAATCTTGATGATACGTGGTGGTAATGACAAGTACACATATCCCACTTGGCTCACCAAATTTTGTTCTTCTAGGCTGAAGCGTTCTTTTACAGTAGCAGTTTTTATTTTTAGGTTTCACTTTGTTCTTTCCTATAAAGATAGATGAATTTGGAACTCTTAATCCAATATGCTTTGTAGTAGCTCTTTGAAATTTGACAAAATACAGTCGTTCTCAGTATTGTCTCTATGGTTTGTTTCCTCTTCAAGTAGCCCTAGGCACAGACTGTGGAAAAGCACTTTCATTCAAAGGGGTTGCCAAGCTTCCAAAAAATAACGAGTTTCTGAAATACCAGCAAATATATTTTGACCCAATCTTGATGATACTTGGTGGTAATGATCGTTAGAGAAATCCCACTTGCCTCACCAAATTTTGTTCTTCTAGGTTGAAGCGTTAGTTTACAGTAGCAGTTTATATTTTTAGGTTTCCCTCTGTTCTCTCCTATATAGATAGATGAATTTGGAACTCTAAATCCAACATGGTTTGTAGTAGCTCTTTGAAACTTGACAAATTAAAGGAGTTCTCAGTTTTGTCTCTATGATTTGTTTCCTCTTCAAGTAGCCAAGGCAGAGACTGTGGAAAAGCACTTTCATTGAAAGGGGTTGCCAAGCTCCCAAGAAATTACGGGTTTCCGAAATACAAGCAAATATTTTTTCACCCAATCTTGATGATACTTGGTGGTAATGAGAATTACACAAATCCCACTAGGCTCACCAAATTTTGTTCTTCTAGTTGAAGCGTTCATTTACAGTAGCAGTTTTTATTTTTAGGGTTCACTCTATTCTCACCTATATAGATAGATGAATTTGGAACTCTAAATCCAAAATGGTGTGTAGTACCACTTTGAAACTTCATAAAATAAAGGAGTTCTCAGTTTTGTCTCTATGGTTTGTTTCCTCTTCAATTAGCCCTAGACTGTGGAAAAGCAGTTTCCACAGTCTAGGGCTGTGAAAAGCAGTTTTCCAGACTGTGGAATAGCAGTTTCATTGAGAGGGTTTCCCAAGCTTCTAAGAAATAACGAGTTTCAGAAATACCAGCAAATATTTTTTCACCCTCTCTTGATGATACTTGGTGGTAATTATCGTTACAAAAATCCCACTTGACTCACCAAATTTTGTTCTTCTATGTTGAAGCGTTAGTTTACAATAGCAGTTTATATTTTTAGGTTTCCCTCTGTTCTCTCTTATATAGATAGCTGAATTTGGAACTCTAAATCCAGCATGGTTTGTAGTAGCGCTTTGAAACTTGACAAAAAAAAAGTAGTTCCCAGTTTTGACTCTATGATTTGTTTTCTCTTCAAGTAGCCCTAAGCAGAGACTGTGGAAAACCACTTTCATTGAAAGGAGTTGCCAAGCTTCCAAGAAATTAAGAGTTTGCTAAATACCAGGAAATACTGTTTCATCCAATCTTGATGATACGTGGTGGTAATGATCGGTACAGAAATCCCACATGACTCACCAAATTTTGTTCTTCTAGGTTGAAGCATTTGTTTACAGTAGCAGTTTATATTTTTAGGTTTCCCTCTGTTCTCTCCTATATAGATAGATGAATTTGTAACTCTAAATCCAACATGGTTTGTAGTACCTCTTTGAAACTTCATAAAATAAAGGAGTTCTCAGTTTTGTCTCTATGGTTTGTTTCCTCTTCAAGTAGCCCAGGCAGAGACTGTGGAAAAGCACTTTCATTGAAAGGGGTTGCCAAGCTTCCAAGAAATTACGGGTTTCCGAAATACCAGCAAATATTTTTTCACCCAATCTTGATGATACTTGGTGGTAATGAGAAGTACACAAATCCCACTTGGCTCACCAAATTTTGTTCTTCTAGTTGAAGCGTTCGTTTACAGTAGCAGTTTTTATTTTTAGGTTTCGCTCTGTTCTCTCCTAAATAGATAGATGAATTCGGAACTCTAAATCCAACATGGTTTGTAGTAGCTCTTTGAAACATGACAAAATAAAGGAGTTCTCAGTTTTGTCTTTATACATTGTTTCCTCTTCAAGTAGCCCTAGGCACAGAGTGTGGAAAAGCGCTTTCATTGAGAGGGGTTGCCCAGCTTCTAAGAAATAACGAGTTTCCGAAATACCAGCAAATATTTTTTCACGCAATCTTGATGATACGTGGTGGTAATGATCAGTACACAAATCCCACTTGGCTCACCAAATTGTGTTCTTCTAGGTTGAATCGTTTGTCTACAGTAGCAGTTTTTATATTTACGTTTCACTCTGTTCTCTCATATATAGATAGATGAATTTGGAACTTTATATCCAACATGGATTGTAGTAGCTTTTTGAAACTTGACAAAATAAAATAGTTCTCAGTTTTGTCTCTATGGTTTGTTGCTTCGTCAAGTAGCCTTAGGCCCAGACTCTCGAAAAGAACCTTCATTGAGAGGGGTTGCCAAGCTTCTAAGAAATAATGAGTTGTCAAAATAACAGCAAATATTTTTTCACCCAATCTTGATGATACGTGGTGGTAATCATCAGTACACAAATCTCAATTAGCTCACCGAATTGTGTTGTTCTAGGTTGAAGTGTTCCTTTACAGTAGCAGTTTATATTTTTAGGTTTCCCTCTGTTCTCTCATATATAGATAGCTGAATTTGGAACTCTAAATCCAGCATGGTTTGTAGTAGCGCTTTGAAACTTGACAAAAAAAAAGTAGTTCCCTGTTTTGTCTCTATGATTTGTTTTCTCTTCAAGTAGCCCTAAGCAGAGACTGTGGAAAAGCACTTTCATTGAAAGGAGTTGCCAAGCTTCCAAGAAATTACGAGTTTCTGAAATACCAGCAAATACTGTTTCACCCAATCTTGATTATACGTGGTGGTAATGACAAGTACACAAATCACACTTGGCTCACCAAATTTTGTTCTTCTAGGTTGAAGCGTTGGTTTACAGTATCAGTTTTTATTTTTATGTTTCACTCTGTTCTCTCCTATATAGATAGATGAATTTGGAATTCTAAATCCAACATGGTTTGTAGTAGCTCTTTGAAACTTGAGAAAATTAAGGAGTTCTCAGTTTTGTCTCTATGGTTTGTTTCCTATTCCAGTAGCCGTAGGCAAAAACTGTGGAAGAGCACGTTCATTGAAAGGGGTTGCCAGGCTTCTAAGAAATAACGAGTTTCCGAAATACCAGCAAATATTTTTTCACCCAGTCTTGATGATACTTGACAAGTACACAAATCAAACTTGGCTCACCAAATTTAGTTCTTCCAGTTTGAAGCGTTCGTTTACATTAGCAGTTTTTATTCTTAGGTTTCTCTCATGTCTCTCTTATAATGATAGATGAATTTGGAACTCTAAATTCAACATGGTTTGAAGTACCTCTTTGAAACTTCAAAAAATTAAGGAGTTCTCAGTTTTGCCTCTATGGTTCGTTTCCTCTTCAAGTAGCCCTAGGGACAGACTGTGGAAAAGCACTTTCATTGAGAGGGTTTCCCAAGCTTCTAAGAAACAGCGAGTTTCCGTAATACCAGCAAATATTTTTTTCACCCAATCTTGATGATACTTCGTGGGAAGGATCAGTACATAAATCCCACTATTCTCACCAAATTTTGTTCTTCTAGGTTGAAGCGTTCGTTTACAGTAGCAGTCTTTATTTTTAGGTTTCACTTTGTTCTCTGATATATAGATAGATGAATTTGGAACTCTAAATCCAACATGGTTTGTAGTAGCTCTTTGAAACTCGACAATAAAAAGTAGTTGCCAGTTTTGTCTCTATGATTTGTTTTCTCTTCAAGTAGCCCTAGGCACAGACTGTGGAAAAGCACTTTCATTGAAAGGAGTTGCCAAGCTTCCAAGAAATTACGAGTTTCCGAAATACCAGCAAATACTGTTTCACCCAATCTTGATGATACGTTTTGGTAATGACAAGTACACAAATCCCACTTGGCTCACCCAATTTTGTTCTTCTAGGTTGAAGCGTTCGTTTACAGTAGCAGTTTTTTTTTTTTTAGTTTTCACTCTGTTCTCTTCTATATAGATAGATGAATTGGGAACTCTAAATCCAACATGGTTTGTAGTAGCTCTTTGAAACTTGACAAAATAAAGGACTTCTCAGTTTTGTCTTTATGCATTGTTTCTTCTTCAAGTAGCACTAGGCACAGACTGTGGAAAAGCACTTTCCTTTAGAGGGGTTGCCAAGCTTCTAAGAAATAACGAGTTTCCGAAATACCTACAAATATTTTTTCACGCAATCTTGATGATACGTGGTGGTAATGATCAGTACACAAATCCCACTTGGCTCACCAAAATTTGTTCTTCTAGGTTGAAGCGTTCGTTTACAGTAGCAGTTTTTATTTTTAGGTTTCACTCTGTTCTCTCCTATATAGATAGATGAATTTGGAACTCTAAATCCAACATGGTTTGTAGTAGCTCTTTGAAACTAGACAATAAAAAGTAGATCCCAGTTTTGTCTCTATGATTTGTTTTCTCTTCAAGTAGCCCTAAGCAGAGACTGTGGAAAAGCACTTTCATTGAAAGGAGTTGCCAAGCTTCCAAGAAATTACGAGTTTCCGAAATACCAGCAAATACTGTTTCACCCAATTTTGATGATACGTGGTGGTAATGACAAGTACACAAATCCCACTTGGCTCACCAAATTTTGTTCTTCTAGGTTGAAGAATTCGTTTACAGTAGCAGTTTTTGTTTTTAGGTTTCACTTTGTTCTCTCTTATATTGATAGATGAATATGGAACTCTTAATCCAACATGGTTTGTAGTAGCTTTTTGAAATTTGACAAAATAAAGTCGTTCTCAGTATTGCCTCTATGGTTTGTTTCCTCTTCAAGTAGCCCTAGGAACAGACAGTGGAAAAGCACTTTCATTGAAAGGGGTTGCCAAGCTTCCAAGAAATAACGAGTTTCCGAAATACCAGCAAATATTTTTTCACCCAATCTTGATTATTCTTGGTGCTAATGATCGATACAGAAATCCCATTTGATTCACCGAATTTTGTTCTTCTAGGTTGAAGCGTTAGTTTACAGTAGCAGTTTATATTTTTAGGTTTCTCTCTGTTCTCTCCTATATATATAGATTAATTTGGAACTCTAAATCCAACATGGTTTGTAGTAGCTCTTTGAAACCTGATAAAATAAAGGAGATCTCAGTTGTCTCTATGGTTTGTTACCTCTTCAAGTAGCCCTAGACACAGTATGTGGAAAAGCATTTTCATTGAGAGGGGTTGCCAAGCTTCTAAGAAATAACGAGTTTCCGAAATAGCAGCAACTATTTTTTCACCCAATCTTGATGATACTTGGTGGTAATGATCAGTACACATCCCACTTGGCTCACCAAATTGTGTTCTTCTAGGTTGTAGCGTTCGTCTACAGTAGCAGTTTTTATAATTAGGTTTCCCTCTGTTCTCTCCTATATAGATAGATGAATATGGAACTCTAAATCCAACTTGTTTTGTAGTAGCTCTTAGAAACTTGACAAAATAAAGGAGTTCTCAGTTTTTTCTCTATGATTTGTTTCCTCTTCAAGTAGCCCTAAGGAGAAACTGGGGAAAAGCACTTTCATTGAAAGGGGTTTCCAAGCTTCTAAGAAATAACGAGTTTCCGAAATACCAGCAACACTTTTTCACCCAATCTAGATGATACTTGGTGGTAATGACAAGTACACAAATCCCACTTGGCTCACCAAATTGTGTTCTTCTAGGTTGAAGTGTTCGTTTACAGTAGCAGTTTATATTTTTATGTTTCCATCTGTTCTCTCCTATATGGATAGCTGAATTTGGAACTCAAAATCCAGCATGGTTTGTAGTAGCGCTTTGAAACTTGACAAAAAAAAGTAGTTCTCAGTTTTGTCTCTATGATTTGTTTCCTCTTCAAGTAGCCCTCAGCAGAGAATGTGGAAAAGCACTTTCATTGATAGGAGTTGCCAAGCTTCCAAGAAATTACGAGTTTCCGAAATACCAACAAATACTTTTTCACCCGATCTTGATGATACGTGGTGGTAATGACAAGTACACAAATCCCACTTGGCTCACCAAATTTTGTTCTTCTAGGTTGAAGCGTTCGTCTACAGTAGCAGTTTTTATATTTAGGTTTCACTCTCTTCTCTCCTATATAGATAGATGAATTTGGAACAGTAAATCCAACATGGTTTGTAGTAGCTCTTTAAAAATTGATAAAATAAAGGAGTTCTCTGTTTTGTCTCTATGATTTGTTTTCTCTTCAAGTAGCCATAAGCAGAGACTGTTGAAAAGCACTTTCATTGAAAGGAGTTCCCAAGCTTCCAAGAAATTACGAGTTTCCGAAATTCCAGCAAATACTTTTTCACCCAATCTTGATGATACGTGGTGATAATGACACGTACACAAATCCCACTTGACTCACCAAATTTTGTTCTTCTAGGTTGAAGCGTTCGTTTAGAGTAGCAGTTTTTATTTTTAGGTTTCACTTTGTTCTCTACTATATAGATAGATGAATTTGGAACTCTTAATCCAACATGGTTTGAAGTAGCTCTTTGAAACTTGACAAAATAAAGGAGTTCTCAGTTTTGATCTATGGTTTGTTTCCTCTTCAATTAGCCCTAGGCACAGACTGTGGAAAAGCACATTAATTGAGAGGGTTTGCCAAGCTTCTAAGAAATAACGAGTTTCCGAAATACCAGCAAATATTTTTTCACCCAATCTTGATGATACTTGGTGGTAATGATCAGTATACCAATCCCACTTGGCTCACCAAATTGTGTTCTTCTAGGTTGAAGCATTCGTCTACAGTAGGAGTTTTTATATTTAGGTTTCACTCTGTTCTCTTCCATATAGATAGATGAATTTGGAATTCTAAATCCAACGTGGTTTGTAGTAACTCTTAGAATCTTGACCAAATAATGTAGTTCTCAGTATTGTCTCTATGGTTTGTTTCCTCTTCAAGTAGCCCTTGGCACAGACTGTAGAAATGCACTTTCATTGAAAGGGGTTGCCAAGCTTCTAAGAAATAACGAGTTTCCGAAATACAAGCAAATATTTTTCACCCAATCTTGATGATACTTGGTGGTAATTACAAGTACACAAATCCCACGTGGCTTACCAAATTTTGCTCTTCTAGGTTGAAGCGTTCGTTTACAAGAGCAGTTTTTATTTTTAGGTTTCCCTCTGTTCTCTCCTATATAGATAGATGAATTTGGAACTCCAAACCCAACATGGTTTGTAGTAGCTCTTTGAAACTTGACAAAATAAAATAGTTCTCAGTTTTGTCTCTATGCATTGTTTCCTCTTCAAGTAGCCCTATGCACACACTGTGGAAAAGCACTTTCATTGAGAGGGGTTGCCAAGCTTCTAAGAAATAACGAGTTTTCGAAATACGAGCAAATATTTTTTCACCCAATCTTGATGATACGTGGTTGTAATGATCAGTACAAAAATCTCACTTGGCTCACCAAATTTTTTTTTTTTGGTTGAAGCGTTCGTTTACATTAGCAGTTTATATTTTTAGGTTTCCCTCTGTTCTCTCTTATTTAGATAGATGAATTTGGAACTCTAAATCCAACATGATTTGTAGTAGCTCTTTGAAACTTGACAAAATAAAGGAGTAGTCAGTTTTGTCTCTATGATTTGTTTCCTCTTCAGGTAGCCCTAAGCAGAGACTGTGGAAAAGCACTTTCATTGAAAGGGTTTGCCAAGCTCCCAAAAAATTACGGATTTCTAAAATACCAGCAAATATTTTTTCACCCAATCTTGATGATACTTGGTGGTAATTACAAGTACACAAATCCCACTTGGCTCACCAAATTTTGGTATTCTATGCTGAAGCGTTCGTTTACAAGAGCAGTTTTTATTTTTAGGTTTCCCTCTGTTCTCTCCTGTATAGATAGATGAATTTGGAACTCTAAATCCAACATGGTTTGTAGTAGCTCTTTGAAACTTGACAAAATAAAATGTTCTTAGTTTTGTCTCTATGGTTTGTTTCCTCTTCAAATAGACCTAGGCACAGACTGGGGAAAAGTACATTCATTGAGAGGGGTTGCAAAACTTCTAAGAAATAACGAGTTTCTGAAATACCAGCAAATATTTTTTCAGCCAATCCTGATGATACGTGGTCCTAATGATCAGTACACAAATACCACTTGGCTCACCAAATTGTGTTCTTCTAGGTTGAAGTGTTCGTTGATAGTAGCAGTTTTTAATTTTTAGGTTTCACTCTGTTCTCTTTATATAGATAGATGAATTTGGAACACTAAATCCAACATGGTTTGTAGTAGCTCTTTGAAACTTGACAAAATGAAGGAGTTCTCAGTTTTGTCCTATGTTTTGTTTCCTCTTCAAGTAGCCCTAGGCACAGACTGTGCAAAAGCACTTTCATTGAGAGGGGTTCCCAGGCTTCTAAGAAATAACGAGTTTCGGAAACACCAGCAAATATTTTTTCACCCAATCTTGATGATACTTGGTGTCAATGACATGTACACAAATCCCACTTGGCTCACCAAATTTTGTTCTTCTAGGTTGAAGAGTTCGTTTACAGTAGCAGTTTTTATTTTTAGGTTTCACTCTGTTCTCTCCTATATAGATAGATGAATTTGGAACTCTAAATCCAACATGGTTTGTAGTAGCTCTTTGAAACTTGACAAAATAAAGGAGTTCTCAGTTTTGTCTCTATGATTTGTTTCCTCTTCAAGTAGCCCTAAGCAGAGACTGTGGACAAGCACTTGCATTGAAAGGGGTTGCCAAGCTTACAAGAAATTACGAGTTTCCGAAATACCAGCAAATATTTTTTCACCCAAACTTGATGATACTTGCTGGTAATGACAAGTACACAAATCCCACTTGAGTCACCAAATTTTGTACTTCTAGGTTGAAGCGTTCGTTTACAGTAGCTGTTTTTATTTTTAGGTTTCACTCTGTTCTCTCCTATATAGATAGATGAATTTGGAACTCTTAATCCAACAGGGTTTGTAGTATCTCGTTGAAACTTGACAAACTAAAATAGTTCTCAGTTTTGTCTCTATGGTTTGTTTCTTCTTCAAGTAGCCCTAGGCACAGACTGTGGAAAAGCACTTTCATTCAGAGGGGTTGCCAAGCTTTTAAGAAATAATCAGTTTTCGAAATACCAGCAAATATTTTTTCACCCAATCTTCATGATACGTGGTGTCAATGATCAGTACACAAATCCCACTTGGCTCACCAAATTGTGTTCTTTTAGGTTGAAGTGTTCCTTTACAATAGCAGTTTATACTTTTAGGTTTCCCTCTGTTCTCTCCTATATAGATAGCTGAATTTGGAACTCTAAATCCAGCATGGTTTGTAGTAGCGCTTTGAAACTTGACCAAAAAAAAGCAGTTCCCAGTTTTGTCTCTATGATTTGTTTTCTCTTTAAGTAGCCCTAAGCAGAGACTGTGGAAAAGAACTTTCATTTAAAGTAGTTGCCAAGCTTCCAAGAAATTACTAGTTTCCGAAATACCAGCAAATACTGTTTCACCCAATCTTGATGATACGTGGTGGTAATGACAAGTACACAAATCCCACTTGTCTCACCAAATTTTGTTCTTCTAGGTTGACGCGTTCGTTTACAGTAGCAGTTTTTATTTTTAGGTTTCACTCTGTTCTCTCCTATATAGACAGATGAATTTGGAACTCTAAATCCAACATGGTTTCTAGTACCACTTTGAAACATGACAAAATAAAGGAGTTCTCAGTTTTGTCTCTATGGTTTGTTTCCTCTTCAAGGAGCCCTAGGCACAGACTGTGGAAAAGCTCTTTCATTGAGAGGGTTTCCCAAGCTTCTAAGAGTTTCCGAAATACCAGCAAATATTTTTTCACCCAATCTTGATGATACTTGGTGGTAATAATCAATACACAAATCTCACTTGGCTCAAAAAACTTTGTTCCTCTAGGTTGAAGCGATCGTCTACAGTAGCAGTTTTTATATTTACGTTTCACTCTGTTCTCTCTTATATAGATAGATGAATTTGGAACTCTAAATCCAACATGGTTTGTAGTAGGTCTTTGAAACTTGACAAAATAAAAGAGTTCTCAGTTTTGTCTCTATGGTTTGTTTCTTCTTCAAGTAGCCCTAGGCACAGACTGCGGAAAAGCACTTTAATTGAGAGTTGTTGCCAAGCTTCTAAGAAATAACGAGTTTCCAAAATACCAGCAAATATTTTTTTACCCAATCTTGATGATACTGGTGGTAATGATCAGTACACAAATCCCACTTGACTCACCAAGTTTGGTTCTTCTAAGTTGAAGCGTTCGTTTACAGTTGCAGTTTATATTTTTAGGTGCCCCTCTGTTCTCTCCTATATAGATAGATGAATTTGGAACTCTAAATCCAACATGGTTTGTAGTAGCTCTTTGAAACTTGACAAAATAAAGGAGTTCTCAGTTTTATCTCTATGATTTGTTTCCTCTTCAAGTAGCCCTAAGCAGAGACTGTGGAAAAGAACTTTCATTGAAAGGGTTTCACAAGCTAACAAAAAATTACGGGTTTCCGAAATACCAGGAAATATTTTTTCACCCAATGTTGATAATACTTGGTGGTAATTACAAGTACACAAATCCCACTTCGCTCACCAAATTTTGCTCTTCTACTTTGAAGTGTTCGTTTACAAGAGCAGTTTTCATTTTTAGGTTTCCCTCTCTCCTCTCCCATATAGATAGATGAATTTGGAACTCTAAATCCAACATGTTTTGTAGTCGCTCTTTGAAACTTGACAAAATAAAAATGTTCTCAGTTTTGTCTCTATGGTTTGTTTCCTCTTCAAATAGCATTGGCACAGACTGGTGAAAAGCACATTCATTGAGAGGGGTTGAAATGCTTCTAAGAAATAACGAGTTTCTGAAATACCATTAAATATTTTTTCACGCAATCTTGATGATACGTTTTGGTAATGATCAGTACACAAATCCCACTTGGCTCAACAAATAGTGTTCTTCTAGGTTGAAGCGTTCGTTTACAGTAGCAGTTTATATTTTTAGGTTTCCCTCTGTTCTCTCCTATATAGATAGATGAATTTGGAACTCTAAATCCAACATCGTTTGTAGTAGCTCTTTGAAACTTGACAAAATAAAGGAGTTCTCAGTTTTGTCTCTATGTTTTGTTTCCTCTTCAAGTAGCCCTAAGCAGAGACTGTGGAAAAGCACTGTCATTGAAAGGCTCTCCCAAGCTCCCAATAAATTACGGGTTTGAGAAATACCAGCAAATATTTTTTCACCCAATCTTGATGATACTTGGTGGTAATGACAAGTACACAAATCCCACTTGGCTCACCAAATTTTGTTCTTCTCGGTTGAAGCGTTCGTTTACAGTAGCAGTTTTTATTTTTAGGTTTCTCTCTGTTCTCTCCTATATAGATAGATGAATTTGGAACTCTAAATCCAACATGGTTTGTAGTAGCTCTTTGAAACTTGACAAAAAAAGTAGTGCTCAGTTTTGTCTCTATGATTTGTTTCCTCTTCAATTAGCCCAGACAGAGACTGTGGAAAAGCACTTCCATTGAAAGGGGTTGCCAACTTCCAAGAAATTACGGGTTTCCGAAATACCAGCAAATATTTTTTCACCCAATCTTGATGATACTTGGTGGTAATGACAAGTACACAAATCCCACTTGGCTCACCAAATTTTATTCTTCTAGGTTGAAGCATTCGTTTACAGTAGCAGTTTTTTATTTTTAGGTTTCACTCTGTTCTTTTTTATATAGATAGATGAATTTGGAACTCTAAATCCAACATGGTTTGTAGTAGCTCTTTCAAACTTGAGAAAATAAAGGAGTTCTCAGTTTTTTCTCTATGATTTGTTTCCTCTTCAAGTAGCCCTAAGCAGAGACTGTGGAAAAGCACTTTCATTGAAAGGGTTTGCCAAGCTCCCAAAAAATTACGGGTTTCCGAAATAACAGCAAATATTTTTTCACCCAATCTTGATGATACTTGGTGGTAATTACAAGTACACAAATCCCACGTGGCTTACCAAATTTTGCTCTTCTAGGTTGAAGCGTTCGTTTACAAGAGCAGTTTTTATTTTTAGGTTTCCCTCTGTTCTCTCCTATATAGATAGATGAATTTGGAACTCCAAACCCAACATGGTTTGTAGTAGCTTTTGAAACTTGACAAAATAAAATAGTTCTCAGTTTTGTCTCTATGCATTGTTTCCTCTTCAAGTAGCCCTATGCACACACTGTGGAAAAGCACTTTCATTGAGAGGGGTTGCCAAGCTTCTAAGAAATAACGAGTTTTCGAAATACGAGCAAATATTTTTTCACCCAATCTTGATGATACGTGGTTGTAATGATCAGTACAAAAATCTCACTTGGCTCACCAAATTTTTTTTTTTTGGTTGAAGCGTTCGTTTACATTAGCAGTTTATATTTTTAGGTTTCCCTCTGTTCTCTCTTATTTAGATAGATGAATTTGGAACTCTAAATCCAACATGATTTGTAGTAGCTCTTTGAAACTTGACAAAATAAAGGAGTAGTCAGTTTTGTCTCTATGATTTGTTTCCTCTTCAGGTAGCCCTAAGCAGAGACTGTGGAAAAGCACTTTCATTGAAAGGGTTTGCCAAGCTCCCAAAAAATTACGGATTTCTAAAATACCAGCAAATATTTTTTCACCCAATCTTGATGATACTTGGTGGTAATTACAAGTACACAAATCCCACTTGGCTCACCAAATTTTGGTATTCTATGCTGAAGCGTTCGTTTACAAGAGCAGTTTTTATTTTTAGGTTTCCCTCTGTTCTCTCCTGTATAGATAGATGAATTTGGAACTCTAAATCCAACATGGTTTGTAGTAGCTCTTTGAAACTTGACAAAATAAAATGTTCTTAGTTTTGTCTCTATGGTTTGTTTCCTCTTCAAATAGACCTAGGCACAGACTGGGGAAAAGTACATTCATTGATAAGGGTTGCGAAACTTCTAAGAAATAACGAGTTTCTGAAATACCAGCAAATATTTTTTCAGCCAATCCTGATGATACGTGGTCCTAATGATCAGTACACAAATACCACTTGGCTCACCAAATTGTGTTCTTCTAGGTTGAAGTGTTCGTTTATAGTAGCAGTTTTTAATTTTTAGGTTTCACTCTGTTCTCTTTATATAGATAGATGAATTTGGAACACAAAATCCAACATGGTTTGTAGTAGCTCTTTGAAACTTGACAAAATGAAGGAGTTCTCAGTTTTGTCCTATGTTTTGTTTCCTCTTCAAGTAGCCCTAGGCACAGACTGTGCAAAAGCACTTTCATTGAGAGGGGTTCCCAGGCTTCTAAGAAATAACGAGTTTCGGAAACACCAGCAAATATTTTTTCACCCAATCTTGATGATACTTGGTGTCAATGACATGTACACAAATCCCACTTGGCTCACCAAATTTTGTTCTTCTAGGTTGAAGAGTTCGTTTACAGTAGCAGTTTTTATTTTTAGGTTTCACTCTGTTCTCTCCTATATAGATAGATGAATTTGGAACTCTAAATCCAACATGGTTTGTAGTAGCTCTTTGAAACTTGACAAAATAAAGGAGTTCTCAGTTTTGTCTCTATGATTTGTTTCCTCTTCAAGTAGCCCTAAGCAGAGACTGTGGACAAGCACTTGCATTGAAAGGGGTTGCCAAGCTTACAAGAAATTACGAGTTTCCGAAATACCAGCAAATATTTTTTCACCCAAACTTGATGATACTTGCTGGTAATGACAAGTACACAAATCCCACTTGAGTCACCAAATTTTGTACTTCTAGGTTGAAGCGTTCGTTTACAGTAGCTGTTTTTATTTTTAGGTTTCACTCTGTTCTCTCCTATATAGATAGATGAATTTGGAACTCTTAATCCAACAGGGTTTGTAGTATCTCGTTGAAACTTGACAAACTAAAATAGTTCTCAGTTTTGTCTCTATGGTTTGTTTCTTCTTCAAGTAGCCCTAGGCACAGACTGTGGAAAAGCACTTTCATTCAGAGGGGTTGCCAAGCTTTTAAGAAATAATCAGTTTTCGAAATACCAGCAAATATTTTTTCACCCAATCTTCATGATACGTGGTGTCAATGATCAGTACACAAATCCCACTTGGCTCACCAAATTGTGTTCTTTTAGGTTGAAGTGTTCCTTTACAATAGCAGTTTATACTTTTAGGTTTCCCTCTGTTCTCTCCTATATAGATAGCTGAATTTGGAACTCTAAATCCAGCATGGTTTGTAGTAGCGCTTTGAAACTTGACCAAAAAAAAAGCAGTTCCCAGTTTTGTCTCTATGATTTGTTTTCTCTTTAAGTAGGCCTAAGCAGAGACTGTGGAAAAGAACTTTCATTTAAAGTAGTTGCCAAGCTTCCAAGAAATTACTAGTTTCCGAAATACCAGCAAATACTGTTTCACCCAATCTTGATGATACGTGGTGGTAATGACAAGTACACAAATCCCACTTGTCTCACCAAATTTTGTTCTTCTAGGTTGACGCGTTCGTTTACAGTAGCAGTTTTTATTGTTAGGTTTCACTCTGTTCTCTCCTATATAGACAGATGAATTTGGAACTCTAAATCCAACATGGTTTCTAGTACCACTTTGAAACTTGACAAAATAAAGGAGTTCTCAGTTTTGTCTCTATGGTTTGTTTCCTCTTCAAGGAGCCCTAGGCACAGACTGTGGAAAAGCTCTTTCATTGAGAGGGTTTCCCAAGCTTCTAAGAGTTTCCGAAATACCAGCAAATATTTTTTCACCCAATCTTGATGATACTTGGTGGTAATAATCAATACACAAATCTCACTTGGCTCAAAAAACTTTGTTCTTCTAGGTTGAAGCGATCGTCTACAGTAGCAGTTTTTATATTTACGTTTCACTCTGTTCACTCTTATATAGATAGATGAATTTGGAACTCTAAATCCAACATGGTTTGTAGTAGGTCTTTGAAACTTGACAAAATAAAAGAGTTCTCAGTTTTGTCTCTATGGTTTGTTTCTTCTTCAAGTAGCCCTAGGCACAGACTGCGGAAAAGCACTTTCATTGAGAGTTGTTGCCAAGCTTCTAAGAAATAACGAGTTTCCAAAATACCAGCAAATATTTTTTTACCCAATCTTGATGATACTGGTGGTAATGATCAGTACACAAATCCCACTTGACTCACCAAGTTTGGTTCTTCTAAGTTGAAGCGTTCGTTTACAGTTGCAGTTTATATTTTTAGGTGTCCCTCTGTTCTCTCCTATATAGATAGATGAATTTGGAACTCTAAATCCAACATGGTTTGTAGTAGCTCTTTGAAACTTGACAAAATAAAGGAGTTCTCAGTTTTATCTCTATGATTTGTTTCCTCTTCAAGTAGCCCTAAGCAGAGACTGTGGAAAAGAACTTTCATTGAAAGGGTTTCACAAGCTAACAAAAAATTACGGGTTTCCGAAATACCAGGAAATATTTTTTCACCCAATGTTGATAATACTTGGTGGTAATTACAAGTACACAAATCCCACTTCGCTCACCAAATTTTGCTCTTCTACTTTGAAGTGTTCGTTTACAAGAGCAGTTTTCATTTTTAGGTTTCCCTCTCTTCTCTCCCATATAGATAGATGAATTTGGAACTCCAAATCCAACATGGTTTGTAGTCGCTCTTTGAAACTTGACAAAATAAAAATGTTCTCAGTTTTGTCTCTATGGTTTATTTCCTCTTCAAATAGCATTGGCACAGACTGGTGAAAAGCACATTCATTGAGAGGGGTTGAAATGCTTCTAAGAAATAACGAGTTTCTGAAATACCATTAAATATTTTTTCACGCAATCTTGATGATACGTTTTGGTAATGATCAGTACACAAATCAAACTTGGCTCAACAAATAGTGTTCTTCTAGGTTGAAGAGTTCGTTTACAGTAGCAGTTTATATTTTTAGGTTTCCCTCTGTTCTCTCCTATATAGATAGATGAATTTGGAACTCTAAATCCAACATCGTTTGTAGTAGCTCTTTGAAACTTGACAAAATAAAGGAGTTCTCAGTTTTGTCTCTATGTTTTGTTTCCTCTTCAAGTAGCCCTAAGCAGAGACTGTGGAAAAGCACTGTCATTGAAAGGCTCTCCCAAGCTCCCAATAAATTACGGGTTTGAGAAATACCAGCAAATATTTTTTCACCCAATCTTGATGATACTTGGTGGTAATGACAAGTACACAAATCCCACTTGGCTCACCAAATTTTGTTCTTCTAGGTTGAAGCGTTCGTTTACAGTAGCAGTTTTTATTTTTAGGTTTCTCTCTGTTCTATCCTATATAGATAGATGAATTTGGAACTCTAAATCCAACATGGTTTGTAGTAGCTCTTTGAAACTTGACAAAAAAAGTAGTGCTCAGTTTTGTCTCTGTTATTTGTTTCCTCTTCAATTAGCCCAGACAGAGACTGTGGAAAAGCACTTCCATTGAAAGGGGTTGCCAACTTCCAAGAAATTACGGGTTTCCGAAATACCAGCAAATATTTTTTCACCCAAACTTGATGATACTTGGTGGTAATGACAAGTACACAAATCCCACTTGGCTCACCAAATTTTATTCTTCTAGGTTGAAGCATTCGTTTACAGTAGCAGTTTTTTATTTTTAGGTTTCACTCTGTTCTTTTTTATATAGATAGATGAATTTGGAACTCTAAATCCAACATGGTTTGTAGTAGCTCTTTCAAACTTGAGAAAATAAAGGAGTTCTCAGTTTTGTCTCTATGATTTGTTTCCTCTTCAAGTAGCCCTAAGCAGAGACTGTGGAAAAGCACTTTCATTGAAAGGGTTTGCCAAGCTCCCAAAAAATACGGGTTTCCGAAATAACAGCAAATATTTTTTCACCCAATCTTGATGATACGTGGTGGTAATGACAAGTACACAAATCCCACTTGGCTTACCAAATTTTGCTCTTCTAGGTTGAAGCGTTCGTTTACAAGAGCAGTTTTTATTTTTAGGTTTCACTCTGTTCTCTCCTATACAGACAGATGAATTTGGAACTCTAAATCCAACATGGTTTGTAGTAGCTCTTTGAAACTTGACAAAATAAAGGAGTTCTCAGTTTTATCTCTATGATTTGTTTCCTCTTCAAGTAGCCCTAAGCAGAGACTGTGGAAAAGAACTTTCATTGAAAGGGTTTCCCAAGCTAACAAAAAATTACGGGTTTCCGAAATACTAGGAAATATTTTTTCACCCAATGTTGATAATACTTGGTGGTAATTACAAGTACACAAATCCCACTTCGCTCACCAAATTTTGCTCTTCTACATTGAAGCGTTCTTTCACAAGAGCAGTTTTCATTTTTAGGTTTCCCTCTCTTCTCTCCCATATAGATAGATGAATTTGGAACTCTAAATCCAACATGGTTTGTAGTAGCTCTTTGAAACTTCACAAAATAAAAATGTTCTCAGTTTTGTCTCTATGGTTTGTTTCCTCTTCAAATAGCATTGGCACAGACTGGTGAAAAGCACATTCATTGAGAGGGATAGAAAAGCTTCTAAGAAATAACGAGTTTCTGAATACCATTAAATATTTTTTCACGCAATCTTGATGATACGTTTTGGTAATGATCAGTACACAAATCCCACTTGGCTCACCAAATAGTGTTCTTCTAGGTTGAAGCGTTCGTTTACAGTAGCAGTTTATATTTTTAGGTTTCCCTCTGTTCTCTCCTATATAGATAGATGAATTTGGAACTCTAAATCCAACATCGTTTGTAGTAGCTCTTTGAAACTTTACAAAATAAAGGAGTTCTCAGTTTTGTCTCTATGATTTGTTTCCTCTTCAAGTAGCCCTAAGCAGAGACTGTGGAAAAGCACTTTCATTGAAAGGCTCTCCCAAGCTCCCAATAAATTACGGGTTTGAGAAATACCAGCAAATATTTTTTCACCCAATCTTGATGATACTTGGTGGTAATGACAAGTACACAAATCCCACTTGGCTAACCAAATTTTGTTCTTCTAGGTTGAAGCGTTCGTTTACAGTAGCAGTTTTTATTTTTAGGTTTCTCTCTGTTCTCTCCTATATAGATAGATGAATTTGGAACTCTAAATCCAACATGGTTTGTAGTAGCTCTTTGAAACTTGACAAAAAAAGTAGTGCTCAGTTTTGTCTCTATGATTTGTTTCCTCTTCAATTAGCCCAGACAGAGACTGTGGAAAAGCACTTCCATTGAAAGGGGTTGCCAACTTCCAAGAAATTACGGGTTTCCGAAATACCAGCAAATATTTTTTCACCCAATCTTGATGATACTTGGTGGTAATGACAAGTACACAAATCCCACTTGGCTCCACAAATTTTATTCTTCTAGGTTGAAGCATTCGTTTACAGTAGCAGTTTTTAATTTTAGGTTTCACTCTGTTCTTTTTTATATAGATAGATGAAGTTGGAACTCTAAATCCAACATGGTTTGTAGTAGCTCTTTCAAACTTCAGAAAATAAAGGAGTTCTCAGTTTTGTCTCTATGATTTGTTTCCTCTTCAAGTAGCCCTAAGCAGAGACTATGGAAAAGCACTTTCATTGAAAGGGTTTGCCAAGCTCCCAAAAAATTACGGGTTTCCGAAATAACAGCAAATATTTTTTCACCCAATCTTGATGATACTTGGTGGTAATTACAAGTACACAAATCCCACTTGGCTTACCAAATTTTGCTCTTCTAGGTTGAAGCGTTCGTTTACAAGAGCAGTTTTTATTTTTAGGTTTCCCTCTGTTCTCTCCTATATAGATAGATGAATTTGGAACTCCAAACTCAAAATGGTTTGTAGTAGCTCTTTGAAACTTGACAAAATAAAATAGTTCTCGGTTTTGTCTCTATGCATTGTTTCCTCTTCAAGTAGCCCTATGCACACACTGTGGAAAAGCACTTTCATTGAGAGGGGTTGCCAAGCTTCTAAGAAATAACGAGTTTTCGAAATACGAGCAAATATTTTTTCACCAGATCTTGATGATACGTGGTTGTAATGATCAGTACAAAAATCCCACTTGGCTCACCAAATTTTTTTTTTGGTTGAAGCGTTCGTTTACAGTAGCAGTTTATATTTTTAGGTTTCCCTCTGTTCTCTCCTATATAGATAGATGAATTTGGAACTCTAAATCCAACATGATTTGTAGTAGCTCTTTGAAACTTGACAAAATAAAGGAGTAGTCAGTTTTGTCTCTATGATTTGTTTCCTCTTCAGGTAGCCCTAAGCAGAGACTGTGGAAAAGCACTTTCATTGAAAGGGTTTGCCAAGCTCCCAAAAAATTACGGATTTCTGAAATACCAGCAAATATTTATTCGCCCAATCTTGATGATACTTGGTGGTAATTACAAGTACACAAATCCCACTTGGCTCACCAATTTTGGTATTCTATGTTGAAGCGTTCGTTTACAAGAGCAGTTTTTATTTTTAGGTTTCCCTCTGTTCTCTCCTGTATAGATAGATGAATTTGGAACTCTAAATCCAACATGGTTTGCAGTAGCTCTTTGAAACTTGACAAAATAAAATGTTCTTAGTTTTTTCTCTATGGTTTGTTTCCTCTTCAAATAGACCTAGGCACAGACTGGGGAAAAGTACATTCATTGAGAGGGGTTGCGAAACTTCTAAGAAATAATGAGTTTCTGAAATACCAGCAAATATTTTTTCAGCCAATCCTGATGATACGTGGTCCTAATGATCAGTACACAAATACCACTTGGCTCACCAAATTGTGTTCTTCTAGGTTGAAGTGTTCGTTTATAGTAGCAGTTTTTAATTTTTAGGTTTCACTCTGTTCTCTTTATATAGATAGATGAATTTGGAACACTAAATCCAACATGGTTTGTAGTAGCTCTTTGAAACTTGACAAAATGAAGGAGTTCTCAGTTTTGTCCTATGTTTTGTTTCCTCTTCAAGTAGCCCTAGGCACAGACTGTACAAAAGCACTTTCATTGAGAGGGGTTCCCAGGCTTCTAAGAAATAACGAATTTCGGAAATACCAGCAAATATTTTTTCACCCAATCTTGATGATACTTGGTGTCAATGACAAGTACACAAATCCCACTTGGCTCACCAAATTTTGTTCTTCTAGGTTGAAGAGTTCGTTTACAGTAGCAGTTTTTATTTTTAGGTTTCACTCTGTTCTCTCCTATATAGATAGATGAATTTGGAACTCTAAATCCAACGTGGTTTGTAGTAGCTCTTTGAAACTTGACAAAATAAAGGAGTTCTCAGTTTTGTCTCTATGATTTGTTTCCTCTTCAAGTAGCCCTAATCAGAGACTGTGGAGAGCACTTTCATTGAAAGGATTTGACAAGCTCCCAAGAAATTATGGGTTTGGGAAATACCAGCAAATATTTTTTCACCCAATCTTCATGATACTTGGTGGTAATGACAAGTACACAAATCCCACATGGCTCACCAAATTTTGCTCTTCTAGGTTGAAGCGGTCGTTTACAGTAGCAGTTTTTATTTTTAGGTTTCCCTCTGTTCTCTCCTATATAGATAGATGAATTTGGAACTCTAAATCCAACATGGTTTGTAGTAGCTCTTTTAAACTTGACAAAATAAAAAAGTTCTCAGTTTTTTCTCTATGGTTTGTTTCCTCTTCAAATGGCCCTAGGCACAGACTGGGGAAAAGCACATTCATTGAGAGGGGTTGCCAAGCTTCTAAGAAATAACGAGTTTCCGTAATACCAGCAAATATTTTTTCACACAATCTTGATGATACGTGGTTTTAATGATCAGTACACAAATGCCACTTGGCTCACCAAATTGTGTTCTTCTAGGTTGAAGCGTTCGTTTACAGTAGCAGTTTTTATTTTTAGGTTTCACTCTGTTCTCTCCCATATAGATAGATGAATTTGGGACTCTAAATCCAACATGGTTTGTAGTAGCTCTTTGAAACTTGAAAAAATAAAGGAGTTCTCAGTTTTGTCTCTATGATTTGTCTCCTCTTCAAGTAGCCCAGGCAGAGACTGTGGAAAAGCACTTTCATTGAAAGGGGTTGCTAAGCTTCTAAGAAATTACCTGTTTCAGAAATACCAGGAAATATTTTTTCACCAAATCTTGATGATACTTGGTGGTAATGAGAAGTACACAAATCCCACTTGGCTCACCAAATTTTGTTCTTCTAGTTGAAGCATTCGTTTACAGTAGCAGTTTTTATTTTTAGGTTTCACTCTGTTCTCTCCTATATAGATAGATGAATTTGGAACTCTAAATCCAATATGGTTTGTAGTAGCTCTTTGAAACTTGACAAAATAAAGGAGTTCTCAGTTTTGTCTTTATTCATTGTTTCCTCTTCAAGTAGCACTAGGCACATACTGTTGAAAAGCACTTTCTTTAAGAGGGGTTGACATCTTCTAAGAAATAACGAGTTTCCGAAATACCAGCAAATATTTTTTCACGCAAACTTGAAGATACGTGGTGGTAAAGATCAGTACACAAATCCCACTTGGCTCACCAAATTGTGTTCTTCTAGGTTGAAGCGTTCGTTTACAGTAGCAGTTTTCATTTTTAGGTTTCACTCTGTTCTCTCCTATATAGATAGATGAATTTGGAACTCTTAATCCAACATGGTTTGTAGTAGCTGTTTGAAACTTGACAAAATAAAGGAGTTCTCAGTTTTTTCTCTATGGTTTGTTTCCTCTTCAAGTAGCCCTAGGCACAGACTGTGGAAAAGCACTTTCATTGAGAGTTGTTGCCAAACTTCTAAGAAATAACGAGTCCAAAATACCAGCAAATATTTTTTCACCCAATCTTGATGATACTGGTGGTAATGATCAGTACACAAATCCCACATGACTCACCAAATTTGTTTCTTCTAGTTTGAAGCGTTCGTTTAGAGTAGCAGTTTATATTTTTAGTGTCCCTTTGTTCTCTAATATAGATAGATGAATTTGGAACTTTAAATCCAACATGGTTTGTAGTAGCTATTTGAAACTTGACAAAATAAAGGAGTTCTCAGTTTTGTCTCTATGATTTGTTTCCTCCTCAAGTATCCCTAAGCAGAGACTGTGGAAAAGCACTTTCATTGAAAGGGGTTGCCAAGCTTCCAAGAAATTACGAGTTTACGAAATACCAGAAAATATTTTTTCACCCAATCTTGATGATACTTGGTGTTAATGACAAGTACACAAATACCCCTTGACTCAAAAATTGTGTTCTTCTAGGTTGAAGCGTTCGTTTACAGTAGCAGTTTTTATTTTTAGGTTTTGCTCTGTTCTCTTTTATATAGAAAGATGAATTTGGAATTCTAAATCCAACATGGTTTGTAGTAGCTCTTTGAAACTTGACAAAATGAAGGAGTTCTCAGTTTTGTCTCTTTGTTTTGTTTCCTCTTCAAGTAGCCCTAGGCACAGACTGTGGAAAAGCACTTTCATTGAGAAGAGTTTGCCAGGTTTCTAAGAAATAACGATTTTCCGAAATACCAGCAATATTTTTTCACCCAATCTTGATGATACTTGGGGGTTGACAAGTACACAAATCCCACTTGGCTCACCAAATTTTGTTCTTCTAGTTTTAAGCTTTAGTCTACACTAGCAGTTTTTATATTTACGTTTCACTCTGTTCTCTCCTATATAGATAGATGAATTTGGAACTCTAAATCCAACATGGTTTGTAGTAGCTCTTTGAAATTTGACAAAATAAAGGAAATCTCAGTTTTCTCTCTATTGTTTGTTTCCTCTTCAAGTGGCTTTAGGCACAGATTGTTGTAAAGCATTTTCATTGAGAGAGGTTGCCAAGCTTCTAAGAAATAATGAGTTTTCAAAATAACAGCAAATAAGTTTCACCAATCTTGATGATACGTGGTGGTAATGATCAGTACACAAATCCCACTTGGCTCAACAAATTGTCTTCTTCTAGGTTGAAGTGTTGGTTTACAGTAGCAGTTTATATTTTTAGGTTTCCCTCTGTTCTCTCCTATATAGATAGCTGAATTTGGAACTTAAAATCCAGCATGGATTGTAGTAGCACTTGAAACTTGACAAAAAATAGTAGTTCTCAATTTGTCTCTTGATTTGTTTCCTCTTCAAGTAGCCCTAAGCAGAGACTGTGGAAAAGCACTTTCATTGAAAGGAGTTGCCAAGCTTCCAAGAAATTACGAGTTTATGAAATACCAGCAAATACTTTTTCACCCAATCTTGATGATACGTGGTGGTAATGACAAATACACAAATCCCACTTGGCTCACCAAATTTTGTTCTTCTAGATTGAAGCATTCGTCTACAGTAGCAGTTTTTATATTTAGGTTTCACTCTCTTCTCTTCTGTATAGATAGATGAATTTGGAACTGTAAATCCAACATGGTTTATAGTAGCTCTTTGAAAATTGATAAAATAAAGGAGTTCTCTCTTTTATCTCTATGATTTGTTTTCTCTTCAATTAGCCCTAAGCAGAGACTGTTGAAAAGCACTTTTATTGAAAGGAGTTCCCAAGCTTCCAAGAAATTACGAGTTTCCGAAACACCAGCAAATACTTTTTCACCCAATCTTGATGATGCATGGTGATAATGACACGTACACAAATCCCACTTGGCTCACCAAATTTTGTTCTTCTAGGTTGAAGCGTTCGTTTAGAGTAGCAGTTTTTTATTTTTACGGTATCACTCTATTCTCTCCCATATAGATAGATGAATTTGGAACTCTAAATCCAACATGGTTTGTAGTAGCTCTTTGAAACTCCATAAAATAATGGAGTTCTCAGTTTTGTCTCTATGGTTTGTTTCCTCTTCAAGTAGCCCAAGGCACAGACTGTGGAAAAGCACTTTCATTGAGAGGTTTCCCAAGCTTCTATGAAATAACGAGTTTCCCGAAATACCAGCAAATATTTTTTCACCCAATCTTGATGATACTTGCTGGTAATGCTCAGTACACAAATCCACTTGGCTCACCAAATTTTGTTCTTCTAGGTTGAAGCGTTCGTCTACAGTAGCAGTTTTTATATTTACGTTTCACTCAGTTCTCTCTTATATATATAGATGAAATTGGAACATAAATCCAACATGGTTTGTAGTAGCTCATTGAAACTTGACAAAATAAAATATTTCTCAGTTTTGTCTCTATGGTTCGTTTCTTCTTCAAGTAGCCCTAGGCACAGACTGTGGAAAAGCACTTTCACTGAGAGGGGTTGCCAAGCATCCAAGAAATAACGAGTTTCCGTAATACCAGCAAATATTTTTACACCCAATCTTGATGATGCTTGGTGGTAATGATCGGTACACAAATCCCATTTGGCTCACCAAATTTGGTTCTTCTTTGTTGAAACATTCGTTTACAGTAGCAATTTTTATTTTTAGGTTTCACTCTGTTCTCTCCTATACAGATAGATGAATTTGGAACTCTAAATCCAACATGGTTTGCAGTAGCTCTTTGAAACTTGACAAAATAAAGGAGTTCTCAGTTTTGTCTCTATGGTTTGTTTCCTCTTCAAGTAGCCTAAGGCACAGACTCTGGCAAAGCACTTTCATTGAGAGGGGTTGCCAAGATTCTAAGAAATAACGAGTTTTCGAAATACCAGCAAATATTTTTTTACCCAATCTTGATGATACTTGGTGGTAATGATCAGTCCACAAATCCACTAGGGCTCACCAAATTTTGTTCTTCTAGGTTGAAGCGTTCGTCTACAGTAGCAGTTTTTATATGTAGGTTTCACTCTGTTCCCTCTTATATAGATAGATGAATTTGAAACTCTAAATCCAGCATGGTTTCTAGTAGTGCTTTGAAATTTGACAAAATAAAGTAGTTCTCAGTATTGTCTCTATGGTTTGTTTCCTCTTCAAGTAGCCCTAAGCAAAGACTGTGGAAAAGCACTTTAATTGAAAGAAGTTGCCACGCTTCCAAGAAATTACGAGTTTCCGAAATACCAGCAAATACCTTTTCACCCAATCTTGATGATATGTGGTTTTAATAACAAGTACACAAATCCACTTGGCTCACCAAATTTTGTTCTTCTAGGTTTAAGTGTTCGTCTACAGTAGCAGTTTTTATTTTTAGGTTTCACTTTGTTCTTTCCTATATAGGTAGATGAATTTGGAACTCTTAATCCAACATGGTTTGAAGTAGCTCTTTGAAACTTGACAAAATAAAGGAGTTCTCAGTTTTTCTCTATGGTTTGTTTCCTCTTCAAGTAGCCCAAGGCACAGACTGTGGAAAAGCACTTTCATTGAGAGGGGTGGCCAAGCTTCTACGAAATAACGAGTTTCCGAAATACCAGCAAATATTTTTTCACCCAATCTTGATGATGCTTGGTGGTAATTATCAGTACACCAATCCCACTTGGCTCACCAAATTGTGTTCTTCTAGGTTGAAGCTTTCGTCTACAGTAGCAGTTTTTATATTTAGGTTTCACTCTGTTCTCTTTCATATATGTAGATGAATTTGGAACTCTAATACAAACATGGTTTGTAGTAGCTCTTTGAAACTTGACAAAATAAAGTAGGTCTCAGTTTTGTCTCTATGGTTTGTTTCCTCTTCAAGTAGCCCTAGGCACAGACTGTGGAAAAGCACCTTAATTGAGAGGGGTTGCCAAGACCCTAAGAAATAATGAGTTTTCGAAATACCAGCAAACATTTTTTCACCCAATCTTGATGGTGCTTGGTGGTAATGATCAGTACACCAATCCCACTTGGCTCACTAAATTTTATTCTTCTAGGTTGAAGCGTTCGTCTACAGTAGAAGTTTTTATATTTAGGGTTCACTCTATTCTCTTCTATAGAGATAGATGAATTTGGAACTCTAAATCCAACATGGTTTTTGTAGGCTCTTTGAAACTTGACAAAATAAAGGAGTTCTCAGTTTTGTCTCTATGATTTGTTTCCTCTTCAAGTAGCCCTAAGCAGAGACTGTGGAAAAGCACTTTCATTGAAAGGGGTTGCCAAGCTTCCAAGAAATTACGAGTTTCCGAAACACCAGCAAACATTTTTTCACCCAATCTTGATGATACTTTTTGGTAATGATCGGTACAGAAATCCCACTTGACTCACCAAATTTTGTTCTTCTAGGTTGAAGCGTTCGTCTACAGTAGCAGTTTTTATATGTAGGTTTCACTCTGTTCCCTCTTATATAGATAGATGAATTTGAAACTCTAAATCCAGCATGGTTTCTAGTAGTGCTTTGAAATTTGACACAATAAAGTAGTTCTCATTATTGTCTCTATGGTTTGTTTCCTCTTCAAGTAGCCCTAAGCAAAGACTGTGGAAAAGCACTTTAATTGAAAGAAGTTGCCACGCTTCCAAGAAATTACGAGTTTCCGAAATACCAGCAAATACCTTTTCACCCAATCTTGATGATATGTGGTTTTAATAACAAGTACACAAATCCCACTTGGCTCACCAAATTTTGTTCTTCTAGGTTTAAGTGTTCGTCTACAGTAGCAGTTTTTATTTTTAGGTTTCACTTTGTTCTTTCCTATATAGGTAGATGAATTTGGAACTCTTAATCCAACATGGTTTGAAGTAGCTCTTTGAAACTTGACAAAATAAAGGAGTTCTCAGTTTTTTCTCTATGGTTTGTTTCCTCTTCAAGTAGCCCAAGGCACAGACTGTGGAAAAGCACTTTCATTGAGAGGGGTGGCCAAGCTTCTACGAAATAACGAGTTTCTGAAATACCAGCAAATATTTTTTCACCCAATCTTGATGATACTTGGTGGTAATTATCAGTACACCAATCCCACTTGGCTCACCAAATTGTGTTCTTCTAGGTTGAAGCTTTCGTCTACAGTAGCAGTTTTTATATTTAGGTTTCACTCTGTTCTCTTTCATATATGTAGATGAATTTGGAACTCTAATACAAACATGGTTTGTAGTAGCTCTTTGAAACTTGACAAAATAAAGTAGGTCTCAGTTTTGTCTCTATGGTTTGTTTCCTCTTCAAGTAGCCCTAGGCACAGACTGTGGAAAAGCACCTTAATTGAGAGGGGTTGCCAAGACCCTAAGAAATAATGAGTTTTCGAAATACCAGCAAACATTTTTTCACCCAATCTTGATGGTGCTTGGTGGTAATGATCAGTACACCAATCCCACTTGGCTCACTAAATTTTATTCTTCTAGGTTGAAGCGTTCATCTACAGTAGAAGTTTTTATATTTAGGGTTCACTCTATTCTCTTCTATAGAGATAGATGAATTTGGAACTCTAAATCCAACATGGTTTTTAGTAGCTCTTTGAAACTTGACAAAATAAAGGAGTTCTCAGTTTTGTCTCTATGATTTGTTTCCTCTTCAAGTAGCCCTAAGCAGAGACTGTGGAAAAGCACTTTCATTGAAAGGGGTTGCCAAGCTTCCAAGAAATTACGAGTTTCCGAAACACCAGCAAACATTTTTTCACCCAATCTTGATGATACTTTTTGGTAATGATCGGTACAGAAATCCCACTTGACTCACCAAATTTTGTTCTTCTAGTTTGAAGCGTTCGTTTACAGTAGCAGTTTATATTTTTAGGTTTTCTCTCTGTTCTCTCCTATATAGATAGCTGAATTTGGAGCTCTAAATCCAACATGGTTTGTACTAGCTCTTTGAACATTGACAAAAAAAGTAGTTCTCAGTTTTGTCCCTATGGTTTGTTTCCTCTTCAAGTAGCCCTAGGTACAGATTGTGGAAAAGCATTTTCATTGAGAGGGGTCGTCAAGCTTCTAAGAAATAACGAGTTTCCAAAATACCAGCAAATATTTTTTCACCCAATCTTGATGATACTTGGTGGTAATGATCAGTACACACATCCCACATGGCCATCAAATTTTGTTTTTCTAGGTTTGAGAGTTCGTCTACAGTAGCAGTTTTTATATTTAGGTTTCACTCTGTTCTCTCCTATATAGATAGATGAATTTGGAACTCTAAATCCAACATGGTTTGTAGTAGCTCTTTGAAACTTAAAAAAATAAAGGAGTTGTCAGTTTTGACTCTATGATTTGTTTCCTTTTCAAGTAGCCCTAAGAAGAGACTGTGGAAAAGCACTTTCATTGAAAGGGGTTGCCAAGCTTCCAAGAAATTAGGATTTTCCGAAATACCAGCAAATATTTTTTAACCCAATCTTGATGATGCTTGGTGGTAATGACAGGTACTCAAATCCCACTTGGCTCACCCAATTTTGTTCCTCTAGGTTGAAGCGTTCGTTTACAGTAGCAGTTTTTATTTTTGGTTTCACTCTGTTCTCTCCTATATAGGTAGATGAATTTGGAACTCTAAATCCAACATGGTTTGTAGTAGCTCTTTGAAACTTGACAAAATAAAGGAGTTCTCAGTTTTTTCTCTATGGTTTGTTTCCTCTTCAAGTAGCCCTAGGCACAGACTCTGGCAAAGCACTTTCATTGAGAGGGGTTGCCAAGCTTCTAAGAAATAACGAGTTTTCGAAATACCAGCAAATATTTTTTTACCCAATCTTGATGATACTTGGTGGTAATGATCAGTCCACAAATCCCACTAGGCTCACCAAATTTTGTTCTTCTAGGTTGAAGCGTTCGTCTACAGTAGCAGTTTTTATATGTAGGTTTCACTCTGTTCCCTCTTATATAGATAGATGAATTTGAAACTCTAAATCCAGCATGGTTTCTAGTAGTGCTTTGAAATTTGACAAAATAAAGTAGTTCTCATTATTGTCTCTATGGTTTGTTTCCTCTTCAAGTAGCCCTAAGCAAAGACTGTGGAAAAGCACTTTAATTGAAAGAAGTTGCCACGCTTCCAAGAAATTACGAGTTTCCGAAATACCAGCAAATACCTTTTCACCCAATCTTGATGATATGTGGTTTTAATAACAAGTACACAAATCCCACTTGGCTCACCAAATTTTTTCTTCTAGGTTTAAGTGTTCGTCTACAGTAGCAGTTTTTATTTTTAGGTTTCACTTTGTTCTTTCCTATATAGGTAGATGAATTTGGAACTTTTAATCCAACATGGTTTGAAGTAGCTCTTTGAAACTTGACAAAATAAAGGAGTTCTCAGTTTTTTCTCTATGGTTTGTTTCCTCTTCAAGTAGCCCAAGGCACAGACTGTGGAAAAGCACTTTCATTGAGAGGGGTGGCCAAGCTTCTACGAAATAACGAGTTTCCGAAATACCAGCAAATATTTTTTCACCCAATCTTGATGATACTTGGTGGTAATTATCAGTACACCAATCCCACTTGGCTCACCAAATTGTGTTCTTCTAGGTTGAAGCTTTCGTCTACAGTAGCAGTTTTTATATTTAGGTTTCACTCTGTTCTCTTTCATATATGTAGATGAATTTGGAACTCTAATACAAACATGGTTTGTAGTAGCTCTTTGAAACTTGACAAAATAAAGTAGGTCTCAGTTTTGTCTCTATGGTTTGTTTCCTCTTCAAGTAGCCCTAGGCACAGACTGTGGAAAAGCACCTTAATTGAGAGGGGTTGCCAAGACCCTAAGAAATAATGAGTTTTCGAAATACCAGCAAACATTTTTTCACCCAATCTTGATGGTGCTTGGTGGTAATGATCAGTACACCAATCCCACTTGGCTCACTAAATTTTATTCTTCTAGGTTGAAGCGTTCGTCTACAGTAGAAGTTTTTATATTTAGGGTTCACTCTATTCTCTTCTATAGAGATAGATGAATTTGGAACTCTAAATCCAACATGGTTTTTAGTAGCTCTTTGAAACTTGACAAAATAAAGGAGTTCTCAGTTTTGTCTCTATGATTTGTTTCCTCTTCAAGTAGCCCTAAGCAGAGACTGTGGAAAAGCACTTTCATTGAAAGGGGTTGCCAAGCTTCCAAGAAATTACGAGTTTCCGAAACACCAGCAAACATTTTTTCACCCAATCTTGATGATACTTTTTGGTAATGATCGGTACAGAAATCCCACTTGACTCACCAAATTTTGTTCTTCTAGTTTGAAGCGTTCGTTTACAGTAGCAGTTTATATTTTTAGGTTTTCTCTCTGTTCTCTCCTATATAGATAGCTGAATTTGGAGCTCTAAATCCAACATGGTTTGTACTAGCTCTTTGAACATTGACAAAAAAAGTAGTTCTCAGTTTTGTCCCTATGGTTTGTTTCCTCTTCAAGTAGCCCTAGGTACAGATTGTGGAAAAGCATTTTCATTGAGAGGGGTTGTCAAGCTTCTATGAAATAACGAGTTTCCAAAATACCAGCAAATATTTTTTCACCCAATCTTGATGATACTTGGTGGTAATGATCAGTACACACATCCCACATGGCCATCAAATTTTGTTTTTCTAGTTTTGAGAGTTCGTCTACAGTAGCAGTTTTTATATTTAGGTTTCACTCTGTTCTCTCCTATATAGATAGATGAATTTGGAACTCTAAATCCAACATGGTTTGTAGTAGCTCTTTGAAACTTAAAAAAATAAAGGAGTTGTCAGTTTTGACTCTATGATTTGTTTCCTTTTCAAGTAGCCCTAAGAAGAGACTGTGGAAAAGCACTTTCATTGAAAGGGGTTGCCAAGCTTCCAAGAAATTAGGATTTTCCGAAATACCAGCAAATATTTTTTAACCCAATATTGATGATGCTTGGTGGTAATGACAGGTACTCAAATCCCACTTGGCTCACCCAATTTTGTTCCTCTAGGTTGAAGCGTTCGTTTACAGTAGCAGTTTTTATTTTTGGTTTCACTCTGTTCTCTCCTATATAGGTAGATGAATTTGGAACTCTAAATCCAACATGGTTTGGAGTACCTCTTTGAAACTTGACAAAATAAAGGAGTTCTCAGTTTTGTCTCTATGGTTTGTTTCCTCTTCAAGTAGCCCTAGGCACAGACTCTGGCAAAGCACTTTCATTGAGAGGGGTTGCCAAGCTTCTAAGAAATAACGAGTTTTCGAAATACCAGCAAATATTTTTTTACCCAATCTTGATGATACTTGGTGGTAATGATCAGTCCACAAATCCCACTAGGCTCACCAAATTTTGTTCTTCTAGGTTTAAGCGTTCGTCTACAGTAGCAGTTTTTATATTTAGGTTTCACTCTGTTCCCTCTTATATAGATAGATGAATTTGAAACTCTAAATCCAGCATGGTTTCTAGTAGTGCTTTGAAACTTGACAAAATAAAGTAGTTCTCAGTATTGTCTCTATGGTTTGTTTCCTCTTCAAGTAGCCCTAAGCAGAGACTGTGGAAAAGCACTTTAATTGAAAGAAGTTGCCAAGCTTCCAAGAAATTACGAGTTTCCGAAATACCAGCAAATACTTTTTCACCCAATCTTGATGATATGTGGTTTTAATAACAAGTACACAAATCCCACTTTGCTCAACTTATTTTGTTCTTCTAGGTTGAAGCTTTCGTTTACAGTAGCAGTTTTTATTTTTAGGTTTCACTCTCTTCTCTCCTATATTGATAGATGAATTTGGAACTCTAAATCCAACATGGTTTGTAGTAGCTCTTTGAAACTTGACAAAATAAAGGAGTTCTCAGTTTTGTCTCTATGATTTGTTTCCTCTTCAAGTAGCCCTAAGCAGAGACTGTGGAAAAGCACTTTCATTGAAAGGGTTTACAAGCTCCCAAGAAATTATGGGTTTCCGAAATACCAGCAAATATTTTTACACCCAAACTTGATGATACTTGGTGGTAATGATCAGTACACAAATCCCACTTGGCTCACCAAATTTTTTTCTTCTAGGTTGAAGCGTTCGTTTACAGTAGCTGTTTTAATTTTAGGTTTCACACTGTTCTTTCCCATATAGATAAATGAATTTGGAACTCTAAATCCAACATGGTTTGTAGTAGCTCTTTGAAACTTGACAAAATAAAGGAGTTCTCCGTTTTGTCTCTTAAGTTTGATTCCTCTACAAGTAGACTTGGTGGTAATGATCAGGACACAAATCAGACCTGGCTCACCAAATTTTGTTCCTCTAGGTTGAAGCGTTCTTCTACAGTAGCAGTTTTTATATTTAGGTTTCCCTCTGTTATCTCCTACATAGATAGATGAATTTGGAACTCTAAATCCAACAGGGTTTGTTGTAGCTCTTTGAAACTTGAAAAAACAAAGGAGTTCTCAGTTTTGTCTCTCTGGTTTCTTTCCTCTTGAAGTAGCCCTAGGCACGAACTGTGGAAAAGCACTTTCATTGAAAGGGGTTGCCAAGCTTCTAAGAAATAACGAGTTTCCGAAATACCAGCAAATATTTTTTCACCCAATCTTGATGATACTTGGTGGTAATGATCGGTACACAAATACCACTTGACTTACCAAATTTTGTTCTTCTAGGTTGAAGCGTTTGTTTACAGTAGCAGTTCATTTTTTTTGGTGTCCCTCTGTTGTCTCCTACATAGATAGATGAATTTGGAACTCTAAATCCAACATGGTTTGTAGTAGCTCTTCGAAACTTGACAAAATAAAGGAGTTCTCTGTTTTGTATCTATGATTTGTTTCCTCTTCAAGTAGCCCTAAGCAGAGACTGTAGAAAAGCACTTTCATTGAAAGGGGTTGTCAAGCTTCCAAGAAATTATGAGTTTCTGAAATACCAGCAAACATTTTTTCATGAATCTTGATGATACTTGGTGTTAATGACAAGTACACAAATCCCACTTGGCTCACCAAATTTTGTTCTTCTGGATTGAAGCGATTGTTTACAATAGCAGTTTTTATTTTTAGGTTTCACTCAGTTCTTTCCTATATAGATAGATGAATTTGGAACTCTAAATCCAACATGGTTTGTAGTAGCTCTTTGAATCTTGACAAAATAAAGGAGTTCTCAGTTTTCTCTCTATGGTTTGTTTCCTCTTCATGTGGCCTAGGCACAGACTTTGGAAAAGCACTTTCATTGAGAGGGGTTGCCAAGCTTCTAAGAAATAACGAGTTTCCGAAATACCAGCAAATATTTTTTAACCCAAACTTGATGATACTTGGTCGTAATGATCAGTACACAAATCCCACTAGGCTCACCAAATTTTGTTCTACTAGGTTGAAGCGTTTGTTTACAGTAGCAGTTTATATTTTTATGTTTCCCTTTGTTCTCTCCTATATAGATAGATGAATTTGGATCTCTAAATCCAACATGGTTTTTAGTCGCTCTTTGAACTTGACAAAAATAAAAGTAGTTCTCAGGTTTGTCTCTATGGATTGTTTCCTCTTCAAGTAGCCCTAAGCAGAGACTGTGGAAAAGCACTTTCATTGAAAGGGGTTGCGAGGTTCCAAGAAATTACGAGTTTCCGAAAAACCAGCAAATATTTTTTCACCCAATCTTGATGACACTTGGTGGTAATGATCGGTACACAAATCCCACTTGACTCACCAAATTTGGTCTTCCAGGTTGAAGCGTTCGTTTACAGTAGCACTTTATATTTTTAGGTTTCCCTCTGTTCTCTCCTGTATAGATAGATGAATTTGGAACTCTAAAACCAACATGGTTTGTAGTAGCTCTTTGAAACTTGAAAAAATAAATTGTTCTCAGTTTTGTCTTTATGGTAGTTTCCTCTTCAGGTAGCTCTAGCCACAGACTGTGGAAAAGCACTTTCATTGACAGGGGTTGCCAAGCTTCTAAGAAATAACGAGCTTCCGAAATTCCAGGAAATATTTTTTCACCCAATCTTGATGATACTTCGTGGTAATGATCAGTACACAAATCCCACCTGGCTCACCAAATTTTGTTCTTCTAGGTTGCAGCGTTCATCTACAGTAGTCGTATTTATATTTAGGTTTCCCTCTGTTCTCTAATATATAGATAGATTAATTTGGAACTCTAAATCCAACATGGTTTGTTGTCGCTCTTTGAAACTTGACAAATAAAAAGTAGTTCTCAGTTTTGTCTCTATGGTTTGTTTCCTCTTCAAGTAGCCCAAAGTAAAGACTGTGGAAAAGCACTTTTATTGAAACGAGTTGCCAAGCTTCCAAGAAATTACGATTTTCCGAAATACCAGCAAATATTTTTTCACCCAATCTTGATGATACTTGGGGGTCATGATCAGTACACCAATCCCACTTGGCTCACCAAATTTTGTTCTTCTAGGTTGAAGCGTTCGACTGAAGTGGCAGTTTTTATATTTAGGTTTCACTCTGTTCTGTTCTATATAGATAGATGGATTTGGAACTCTAAATCCAACATGGTTTGTAGTAGCTCTTTGAAACTTGACAAAATAATGGAGTTTTCAGTTTTGTCTCTATGTTTTGTTTCCTCTTCAAGTAGCCCTAGGCACAAACTGTGTAAAAGCACTTTCATTGAAAGGGGTTGCCAACTTCTAAGAAATAACGAGTTTCCTAAATACCAGCAAATATTTCTTCACCCAGTCTTGATGATACTTGGAGGAATCATCGGTACACACATTCCACTTGACTCACCAAATTTTTTTTCTAGGTTGAAGCGTTAGTTTAAAGTAGCAGTTTATATTTTTAGGTATCCCTCTGTTCTCTCCTATATAGACAGACGAATTTGGAACTCTAAATCCAACATGGTTTGTAGTAGCTCTTTGAAACTTGACAAAATAAAGGAGTTCTCAGTTTTGTCTCTATGATTTGTTTACTCCTCAAGTATCCCTAAGCAGAGACTGTGGAAAAGCACTTTCATTGAAAGGGGTTGCCAAGCTTCCAAGAAATTAGGAGTTTCCGAAATACCACCAAACAGTTTTTCACCCAATCTTGATGATAATTGGTGGTAATGACAAGTACACAAATCCCACTTGGCTAACCAAATTTTGCTCTTCTAGGTTGAAGCGTTTGTTTACAGTAGCAGTTTTTATTTTTAGGTTTCCCTCTGTTCACTCCTATATAGATAGAAGAATTTGGAACTCTAAATCCAACATGGTTTGTAGTAGCTCTTTGAAACTTGACAAAATAAAAAAGTTCTCAGTTTTGTCTCTATGGTTTGTTTCCTCTTCAAATAGCCCTAGGCACAGACTGGGGAAAAGCACATTAATTGAGAGGGGTTACCAATCTTCTAAGAAATAACGAGTTTCCGAAATACCAGCAAATATTTTTTCACCCAATCTTGATGATACAATTTGGTAATGATCAGTACACAAATCCCACTTGTCTCACCAAATTCTGGTCTTCTAGGTTGAAGCGTTAGGTTACAGTAGCAGTTTTTATTTTTAGGTTTCACTCTGTTCTTTTTTATATAGATAGATGAATTTGGAACTCTAAATCCAACATGGATTGTAATAGCTCTTTGAAACTTGACAAAATGAAGAAGTCTCATTTTCGTCTCTATGTTTTGTTTCCTCTTCAAGTAGCCCTATGGATAGACTGTGGAAAAGCACTTTCATTGAGAGGGGTTGCCAGGCTTCTAAGAAATAACGAGTTTCCGTACTACCAGCAAATATTTTTTCACCCAATCTTGATGATACTTTGTGGTAATGACAAGTATACAAATCCCACATGGCTCACCAAATTTTGTTCTTCTAGGTTGAAGCGTTCGTTTACAGTAGCAGTTTATATTTTTAGGTTTCCCTCTGTTCTCTCCTATATAGATAGATGAATTTGGAACTCTAAATTCAACATGGTTTGTAGTAGCTCTTTGAAACTTGACAAAATTAAGGAGTTCTCAGTTTTATCTCTATGATTTGTTTCCTCTTCAAGTAGCCCTAAGCAGAGACTGTGGAAAAGCACTTTCATTGAAAGGGTTTGCCAAGCTCCCAAATATTACGGGATTCCGAAATACCAGCAAATATTTTTTCACCCAATCTTGATGATACTTGGTGGTAATTACAAGTACACAAATCCCACTTGGCTCACCAAATTTTGCTCTTCTAGGTTGAAGCGTTCGTTTACAAGAGCAGTTTTTTATTTTTAGGTTTCCCTCTGTTCTCTCCCATATAGATAGGATAATTTGGAACTCTAAATCCAACATGGTTTGTAGTAGCTCTTTGAAACTTGACAAAATAAAAATGTTCTCAGTTTTGTCTCTATGGTTTGTGTCCTCTTCAAATAGCCTCGGGACAGACTGGGGAAAAGCACATTAATTGAGAGGGGTTACCCATCTTCTAAGAAATAACGAGTTTCCGAAATACCAGCAAATATTTTTTCACCCAATATTGATGATACGTGGTGGTAATGATCAGTACACAAATCCCACTTGTCTCACCAAATTCTGGTCTTCTCGGTTGAAGCGTTAGTTTACAGTAGCAGTTTTTATTTTTAGGTTTCACTCTGTTCTTTTTTATATAGATAGATGAATTTGGATCTCTAAATCCAACATGGATTGTAATAGCTCTTTGAAACTTGACAAAATGAAGAAGTCTCATTTTCGTCTCTAAGTTTTGTTTCCTCTTCAAGTAGCCCTATGGATAGACTGTGGAAAAGCACTTTCATTGAGAGGGTTTGCCAGGCTTCTAAGAAATAACGAGTTTCCGTACTACCAGCAAATATTTTTTCACCCAATCTTGATGATACTTTGTGGTAATGGCAAGTATACAAATCCCACATGGCTCACCAAATTTTGTTCTTCTAGGTTGAAGTGTTCGTTTACAGTAGCAGTTTATATTTTTAGGTTTCCCTCTGTTCTCTCCTATATAGATAGATGAATTTGGAACTCTAAATTCAACATGGTTTGTAGTAGCTCTTTGAAACTTGACAAAATTAAGGAGTTCTCAGTTTTATCTCTATGATTTGTTTCCTCTTCAAGTAGCCCTAAGCAGAGACTGTGGAAAAGCACTTTCATTGAAAGGGTTTGCCAAGCTCCCAAATATTACGGGTTTCCGAAATACCAGCAAATATTTTTTCACCCAATCTTGATGATACTTGGTGGTAATTACAAGTACACAAATCCCACTTGGCTCACCAAATTTTGCTCTTCTAGGTTGAAGCGTTCGTTTACAAAAGCAGTTTTTTATTTTTAGGTTTCCCTCTGTTCTCTCCCATATAGATAGGATAATTTGGAACTCTAAATCCAACATGGTTTGTAGTAGCTCTTTGAAACTTGACAAAATAAAAATGTTCTCAGTTTTGTCTCTATGGTTTGTGTCCTCTTCAAATAGCCTCGGGACAGACTGGGGAAAAGCACATTCATTTAGAGGGGTTGAAAAGCTTCTAAGAAATAAAGAGTTTCTGAAATACCAGGAAATATTTTTTCACGCAATCTTGATGATACGTGGTGGTAATGATCAGTACAAAAATCCCACTTGGCTCACCAAATTGTGTTCTTCTAGGTTGAAGCGTTCGTCTACAGTAGCAGTCTTTATATTTACGTTTCACTCTGTTATCTCCTATATAGAGAGATGAATTTGGAACAATAAATCCAACATGGTTTGTAGAAGCTCTTTGAAACTTGACAAAATAAAATAGTTCTCAGTTTTGTCTCTATGGTTTGTTTCTTCTTCAAGGAGCCCTAGGCACAGACTGTGGAAAAGAACTTTCATTGAGAGGGGTTGCCAAGCATCCAAGAAATAACGAGTTACCGAAATACCAGCAAATATTTTTTCACCCAATCTTGATGATACTTTGTGGTAATGACAAGTACACAAATCCCACTTGGCTCACCAAATTGTGTTTTCCTAGGTTGAAGCGTTCGTTTACAGTAGCAGTTTATATTTTTAGCTGTCCCTCTGTTCTCTCCTATATAGATAGATGAATTTGGAACTCTAAATCCAACATGGTTTTGTAGTAGCTTTTTGAAACTTGACAAAATAAAGGAGTTCTCAGTTTTATCTCTATGATTTGTTTCCTCTTCAAGTAGCCCTAAGCAGAGACTGTGAAAAAGCACTTTCATTGAAAGGGTTTCCCAAGCTAACAAAAAATTACGGGTTTCCGAAATACCAGCAAATATTTTTTCACCCAGTCTTGATGATACAATTTGGTAATCATCGGTACACAAATCCCACTTGGCTCAAAAAATTTTGCTCTTCTAGGTTGAAGCGTTCCTTTACAAGAGCAGTTTTTATTTTTAGGTTTCCCTCTGTTCTCTCCTATATAGATAGATGAATTTGGAACTCTAAATCCAACATGGTTTGTAGTAGCTCTTTGAAACTTGACAAAATAAAGGAGTTCTCAGTTTTGTCTCTATGGTTTGTTTCCTCTTCAAGTAGCCCTAGGCAGAAACTGTGGAAAAGCACTTTCATTGAAAGGGGTTGCCAACTTTAAGAAATAACGAGTTTCCGAAATACCAGCAAATATTTTTTCACCCAGTCTTGATGATACTTGGTGGTAATCATCGGTACACAAATTCCATTTGACTCATCAAATTTTGTTTTTCTAGGTTGAAGCGTTAGTTTACAGTAGCAGTTTATATTTTTAGGTATCCCTCTGTTCTCTCCTATATAGATAGACGAATTTGGAACTCTAAATCCAACATGGTTTGTAGTAGCTCTTTGAAACTTGACAAAATAAAGGAGTTCTCAGTTTTGTCTCTATGATTTGTTTCCTCCTCAAGTATCCCTAAGCAGAGGCTGTGGAAAAGCACTTTCTATGAAAGGGGTTGCCAAGCTTCCAAGAAATTAGGAGTTTTCGAAATACCAGCAAACAGTTTTTCACCCAATCTTGATGATACTTGGTGGTAATGACAAGTACACAAATCCCACTTGCCTAACCAAATTTTGTTATTCTAGGTTGAAGCGATCGTTTACAGTAGCAGTTTTTATTTTTAAGTTTCCCTCAGTTCTCTCCTATATAGATAGATGAATTTGGAACTCTAAATCCAACATGGTTTGTAGTAGCTCTTTGAAACTTGACAAAATAAAAAAGTTCTCAGTTTTGTCTGTATGGTTTGTTTCCTCTTCAAATATCCCTAGGCACAGACTGGGGAAAAGCATATTATTGAGAGGGGTTGCCAAGCTTCTAAGAAATAACGAGTTTCCGAAATACCAGCAAATATTTTTTCACCCAATATTGATAATACGTGGTGGTAATGATCAGTATACAAGTGCCACTTGGCTCACCAAATTGTGTTCTTCTAGGTTGAAGCGTTCGTTTACAGTAGCAGTTTTTATTTTTAGGTTTCAATCTGTTCTTTTTTACATAAATAGATGAATTTGGAACTCTAAATCCAACATGAATTGTAGTTTCTCTTTGAAACTTGACAAAATGAAGAAGTTCTCAGTTTTGTCTCTATGTTTTGTTTCCTCTTCAATTAGCCCTAGGCACAGACTGTGCAAAAGCACTTCCATTGAGAGGGGTTGCCAGGCTTCCAAGAAATTAGGAGTTTCCGAAATACCAGCAAACAGATTTTCACCCAATCTTGATGATACTTGGTGGTAATGATAAGTACACAAATCCCACTTGGCTAAACAAATTTTTCTCATCCAGGTTAAAGCGTTCGTTTACAGTAGCATTTTTTATTTTTAGGTTTCCCTCTGTTCTCTCCTATATAGATAGATGAATTTGGAACTCTAAATCCCACATGGTTTGTAGTAGCTCTTTGAAACTTGACAAAATAAAAAAGTTCTCAGTTTTGTTTCTATGGTTTGTTTCCTCTTCAAGTAGCCCTAGGCACAGACTGGGGAAAAGCACATTTATTGAGAGGGGTTGCCAAGCTTCTAAGAAATAACGAGTTTCCGAAATACCATCAAATATTTTTTCACCCAGTCTTGATGATATTTGGTGGTAATCATCGGTACAGAAATCCCACTTGACTCACCAAATTTTGTTTTTCTAGGTTGAAGCGTTAGTTTAAAGTAGCAGTTTATATTTTTAGGTATCCCTCTGTTCTCTCCTATATAGATAGATGAATTTGGAGCTCTAAATCCAACATGGTTTGTAGTAGCTCTTTGAAACTTGACAAAATAAAGGAGTTCTCAGTTTTGTCTCTATGACATGTTTCCTCCTCAAGTATCCCTAAGCAGAGACTGTGGAAAAGCACTTTCATTGAAAGGGGTTGCCAAGCTTCCAAGAAATTACGGTTTTCCGAAATACCAGAAAACAGTTTTTCACCCAACTTGATGATACTTGGTGTTATGACAAGTACACAAATCCCACTTGGCTCACCAAATTGTGTTCTTCTAGGTTGAAATGTTCGTTTACAGTAGCAGTTTTTATGTTTAGGTTTCACTCTGTTCACTTTTATATAGATAGATGAATTTGGAACTCTAAATCCCACATGGTTTGTAGTAGCTCTTTGAATCTTGACAAAATGAAGGAGATCTAAGTTTTGTTTCTATGTTTTGTTTCCTCTTCAAGTAGCCCTAGGCACAGACTGTGCAAAAGCACTTCCATTGAGAGGGGTTGCCAGGCTTCTAAGAAATAACGAGTTTCCGAAATACCAGCAAATATTTTTTCACCCAATCTTGATTATACTTGGTGGTAATGACAAGTACACAAATCCCACTTGGCTCACCAAATTTTGTTCTTCTAGGTTGAAGCATTCGTTTACAGTAGCAGTTTATATTTTCAGGTTTCCCTCTGTTCTCTCCTATATAGATAGATGAATTTGGAACTTTAAATCCAACATGGTTTGTAGTAGCTCTTTGAAACTTGACAAAAAAAAGTAGTGCTCAGTTTTGTCTCTAGATTTGTTTCCTCTTCATGTAGCCCAGGCAGCGACTGTGCAAAAGCACTTCCATTGAAAGGGGTTGCCAAGCTTCCAAGAAATTACGGGTTTCCGAAATACCAGCAAATATTTTTTCACCCAATCTTGATGATACTTGGTGGTAATGACAAGTACACAAATCCCACTTGGCTCACCAAATTTTGTTCTTCTAGGTTGAAGCGTTCGTTTAAAGTAGCAGTTTTTATTTTTAGGTTCCACTCTGTTCTCTCCTATATAGATAGATGAATTTGGAACTCTAAATCCAACATGGTTTGTAGTAGCTCTTTGAAACTAGACAAAATGAAGGAGTTCTCAGTTTTGTCTCTATATTTTGTTTCCTCTTCAAGTATCCCTAGGCACAGACTGTGCAAAAGCACTTTCATTGAAAGGTGTTGCCAAGCTTCCAAGAAATTTCGAGTTTCCAAAATACCAGCAAATATTTTTTCACCCAATCTTGATGATATTTGGTGGTAATGACAAGCACACAAGTCCAACTTGACTCACCAAATTTTGTTCTTCTAGGTTGAAGCGTTCGTTTACAGTAGGTGTTTTTATTTTTAGGTTTCATTCTGTTCTCTCCTATATAGATAGATGAATTTGGAACTTTAATCCAACATGGTTTGTAGTAGCGTTTTGAAACTTGACAAAATAAAGGAGTTCTCAGTTTTGTCTCTATGGTTTGTTTCCTCTTTAAGTAGCCCTAGGCGCAGACTGTGGAAAAGCCCTTTCATTGAGAGTTGTTGCCAATCTTCTAAGAAATAACGAGTTTCCAAAATACCAGCAAATATTTTTTCACCCAATCTTGATGATACTGGTGGTAATGATCAGTACACAAATCCCACTTGACCCACCAAATTAGGTTCTTCTAGGTTGAAGCGTTCGTTTACAGTTGCTGTTTATATTTTTAGGTGTCCCTCTGTTCTCTCCTATATAGATAGATGAATTTGGAACTCTAAATTCAACATGGTTTGTAGTAGCTCTTTGACACTTGGCAAAATAAAGGAGTTCTCAGTTTTGTCTCTATGATTTGTTTCCTTCTCAAGTATCCCTAAGCATAGACTGTGGAAAAGCACTTTCATTGAAAGGGGTTGCCAAGCTTCCAAGAAATGACTAATTTCTGAATTACCAGCAAATATTTTTTCACCTAATCTTGATGATACTTGGTGGTAATGATCGGTACAAAAATCAAACTTGGCGCACGAAATTTAGTTCTTCTAGGTTGAAGCGTTCGTTTACAGTAGCAGTTTTTAGTTTTAGGTTTCACTCTGTTCTCTCCTATATAGATGGATGAATTTGGAACTCTAAATCCAACATGGTTTGTATTAGCTCTTTGAAACTTGACAAAATAAAGGAGTTCTCACTTTTGTCTCTATGGTTTGTTTTCTCTTCAAATAGCCCTAGGCACAGACTGGGGAAAAGTACATTCATTGAGAGGGGTGCGAAGCTTCTAAGAAATAACGAGTTTCTGAAATACCAGCAAATATTTTTTCACGCAATCTTGATGATACGTGGTGGTAATGATCAGTACACAAATCCCACTTGGCTCACCAAATTGTGTTCTTCTAGGTTGAAGCGTTCGTTTACAGTAGCAGTTTTTATTTTTAGGTTTCACTCTGTTCTCTCCTATATAGATAAATGAATGTGGAACTCTAAATCCAACATGATTTGTAGTAGCTCTTTGAAACTTGACAAAATAAAGAAGTTCTCAGTTTTGTCTCTATGGGTTGTTTCCTCTTCAAATAACCCTAGGCACAAACTGTTCAAAAGCACTTTCATTGAAAGGGGTTGCCAACTTCTAAGAAATAACGAGTTTCCGAAATACCAGCAAACATTTTTTCACCCAGTCTTGATGATACTTGGTGGTAATGATCGGTACACAAATCCCACTTGACTCACCAAATTTTGTTTTTCTAGGTTGAAGCGTTCGTTTACAGTAGCAGTTTATATTTTTAGGTTTCCCTCTGTTCTCTCCTATATAGATAGATGAATTTGGAACTCTAAATCCAACATGGTTTGTAGTAGCTCTTTGAAACTAGACAAAATAAATGAGTTCTCAGTTTTATCTCTATGATTTGTTTCCTCTTCAAGTAGCCCAGGCAGAGACTGTGGAAAAGCACTTCCATTGAAAGGGGTTGCCAAGCTTCCAGTAAATTACGATTTTCCGAAATACCAGCAAATATTTTTTCACCCAATCTTGATGATACCTGGTGGTAATGAAAAGTACACAAATCGCACTTGGCTCACCAAATTTTGTTCTTCTAGGTTGGAGCGTTCGTTTACAGTAACAGTTTTTATTTTTAGGTTTCACTCTGTTCTTTTTTATATAGATAGATGAATTTGGAACTCTTAATCCAACATGCATTGTAGTAGCTTTTTGAAACTTGACAAAATGAAGAAGTTCTCAGTTATGTCTCTATATTTTGTTCCTCTTCAAGTAGCCCTAGGAAGAGACTGTGGAAAAGCACTTTCATTGAGAGGGGTTGCCAGGCTTCTAAGAAATAACGAGTTTCCGAAATACCAGCAAATATTTTTTCACCCAATCTTGATAATATTTGGTGGTAATGACAAGGACACAAATCCCACTTGGCTCACCAAATTTTGTTCTTCTAGGATGAAGCGCACTTTTAGAATAGCAGTTTATATTTTTAGGTTTCCCTCTGTTCTCTCCTATATAAATAGATGAATTTGGAACTCTAAATCCAACATGGTTTGTAGTAGCTCTTTGAAACTTGACAAAATAAAGGAGTCCTCAGTTTTGTCTCTATGATTTGTTTCCTCTTCAAGTAGCCCTAGGCACAGACTGTGGAAAAGCACTTTCATTGAGGGGTTGCCAAGCTTCTAAGAAATAATCAGTTTCAGAAATATCAGCAAATATTTTTTCACCCAATCTTGATGATATTTGGTGGTAATGATCAGTACACTAATCCCACTTTGCTCACCAAATTTTGTTCTTCTAGGTTGAAGCGTTCGTCTACAGTAGCAGTTTTTATTTTTAGGTTTCCCTCTGTTCTCTCCTATATAGATAAATGAATTTGGAACTCTAAATCCAACATGGTTTGTAGTAGCTGGCTTTGAAACTTGACAAAAAAAGGGAGTTCTCAGTTTTGTCTCTATGGTTTGTTTCCTCTTTAAGTAGCCCTAGGCACAGACTGTGGAAAAGCCCTTTCATTGAGAGTTGTTGCCAAGCTTCTAAGAAATAACGAGTTTCCAAAATACCAGCAAATATTTTTTCACACAATCTTGATGATACTGGTGGTAATGATCAGTACACAAATCCCACTTGACTCACCAAATTTGGTTCTTCTAGGTTGAAGCGTTCATTTACAGTTGCAGTTTATATTTTTAGGTGTCCCTCTGTTCTCTCCTATATAAATAGATGAATATGGAACTCTAAATCCAACATGGTTTGTAGTAGCTCTTTGACACTTGGCAAAATAAAGGAGTTCTCACTTTTGTCTCTATGATTTGTTTCCTTCTCAAGTATCCCTAAGCAGAGAATGTGGAAAAGCACTTTCATTGAAAGGGGTTGCCAAGCTTTCATGAAAATACGAGTTTCCGAAATACCAGCAAATATTTTTTCACCCAATCTTGATGATACTTGGTTTTAATGACAAGTACACAAATCCCACTTGGCTCACCAAATTTTGCTCTTCTAGGTTGAAGCGTTAGTTTACAGTAGCAGTTTTTATTTTTAAGTTTCCCTCTGTTCTCTCCTATATAGATAGATGAATTTGGAACTCTAAATCCAACATGGTTTGTAGTAGCTCTTTGAAACTTGACAAAATAAAAAAGTTCTCAGTTTTGTTTCTATGGTTTGTTTCCTCTTCAAATAGCCCTAGGCACAGACTGGGGAAAAGCTAATTCATTGAGAGTTGTTGCCAAGCTTCTAAGAAATAATGAGTTTCCGAAATACCAGCAAATATTTTTTCACCCAATCTTGATGATACTTGGTGGTAATGATCGGTATAAAAATCTCACTTGGCTCACGAAATTTTGTTCTTCTAGTTTGAAGAGTTCGTTTACAGTAGCAGTATTTATTTTTAGGTTTCACTTTTTTCTCTCCTATATAGATAGATGAATTTGGAACTCTAAATACAACAAGGTTTGTAGTAGCTCTCTGAAACTTGACAAAAAAAAAGTAGTGCTCAGATTTGTCTCTATGATTTGTTTCCTCTTCAAGTAGGCCAGGCAGCGACTGTGGAAAAGCATTTCCATTGAAAGGGGTTGCCAAGCTTCCAAGAAATTACGGGTTTCCGAAATACCAGCAAATATTTTTTCACCCAATCTTGATGATACTTGGTGGTAATGATCGGTACAAAAATCCCACTTGGCGCACGAAATTTTGTTCTTCTAGGTGGAAGCGTTCGTTTCCAGTAGCAGTTTTTATTTTTAGGATTCACTCTGTTCTCTCCTATATAGATGGATGAATTTGGAACTCTAAATCCAACATGGTTTGTAGTAGCTCTTTGAAACTTGACAAAAAAAAGGAGTTCTCAGTTTTGTCTCTATGGTTTGTTTCCTCTTTAAGTAGCCCTAGGCGCAGACTGTGGAAAAGCCCTTTCATTGAGAGTTGTTGCCAATCTTCTAAGAAATAACGAGTTTCCAAAATACCAGCAAATATTTTTTCACCCAATCTTGATGATACTGGTGGTAATGATCAGTGCACAAATCCCACTTGACCCACCAAATTAGGTTCTTCTAGGTTGAAGTGTTCGTTTACAGTTGCTGTTTATATTTTTAGGTGTCCCTCTGTTCTCTCCTATATAGATAGATGAATTTGGAACTCTAAATCCAACATGGTTTGTAGTAGCTCTTTGACACTTGGCAAAATAAAGGAGTTCTCAGTTTTGTCTCTATGATTTGTTTCATTCTCAAGTATCCCTAAGCATAGACTGTGGAAAAGCACTTTCATTGAAAGGGGTTGCCAAGCTTCCAAGAAATTACTAGTTTCTGAAATACCAGCAAATATTTTTTCAACCAATCTTGATGATACT
>NW_027513166.1:48580-148048 GCF_048772815.1 Callospermophilus lateralis
GTAATGATCAGTACACAAATGCCACTTGGCTCACCAAATCTTGTTCTTCTAGGTTGAAGCGTTCGTTTACAGTAGCAGTTTTTATTTTTAGGTTTCACACTGTTCTCTCCCATATAGATAGATGAAATTGCAACTCTAAATCCAACATGGTTTGTAGTAGCTCTTTGAAACTTGACAAAATAAAGGAGTTCTCAGTTTTTTCTCTATGGTTTGTTGCCTCTTCAAATGGCCCTAGGCAGAGACTGGGGAAAAGCACTTTCATTGAAAGGGGTTGCCAACCATCCAAGATATTAGGAGTTTCCGAAATACCAGCAAACAGTTTTTCACCCAATCTTGATGACTTGGTGTTAATGACAAGTACACAAATCCCACTTGGCTCACCAAATTGTGTTCTTCTAGGTTGAAGTGTTCGTTTTCAGTAGCAGTTTTTATTTTTAGGTTTCACTCTGTTCTCTTTTATATAGATAGATTTATTTGGAACTCTAAATCCAACATGGTTTGTAGTAGCTCTTTGAAACTTGAAAAAATAAAGGAATTCTCAGTTTTGTCTTTGTGATTTGTTTCCTATTCAAGTATCCCAGGCAGAGACTGTACAAAAGCACTTCCATTGAAAGGGGTAGCCAAGCTTCCAATATATTATGGGTTTCCGAAATACCAGCAAATTTTTTTTCACCCAATCTTGATGATACTTGGTGGTAATGACAAGTAGACAAATCCCACTTGGCTCACCAAATTTTGTTCTTCTAGGTTGAAGCGTTCGTTTACAGTAGCAGTTTTTATTTTTAGGTTTCCCTCTTTTCTCTCCTATATAGATAGATGAATTTGGAACTCTAAATCCAACATAGTTAGTAGTAGCTCTTTTAAACTTGACCAAATAAAGGAGTTCTCAGTTTTGTCTCTATGATTTGTTTACTCTTCAAGTAGCCCAGGCAGAGACTGTGGAAATGCACTTCCATTTAAAGGGGTTGCCAAGCTTCCAAGAAATTACGGGTTTCCGAAATACCAGCAAATATTTTTTCCCCCAATCTTAATGATACTTGGTGGTAATGACAAGTACACAAATCCCACTTGGCTCACCAACTTTTGTTCTTCTAGGTTGAAGCGTTCGTTTACAGTAGCAGTTTTTATTTTTAGGTTTCACTATGTTCTCTCCTATATAGATAGATTTATTTGGAACTCTAAATCCAACATGGTTTGTAGTAGCTATGAAACTTGACAAAATAAAGGAGTTCTCAGTGTTGTCTCTATGAATTGTTTCCTCTTCAAGTACACTATGCACACACTGTGAAAAAGCACTTTCATTGAGTGGGGTTGCCAAACTTCTAAGAAATAACGAGTTTTCGAAATACGAGCAAATATTTTTTCACCCAATCTTGATGATACGTGGTGGTAATGATCAGTACACAAATCCCAATTGTCTCACCAAATTTTGTTCTTGTAGGTTGAAGCGTTCGTTTACAGTAGCAGTTTTTATTTTTAGGTTTCCCGCTGTTCTCTCCGATATAGATAGATGAATTTGGAACTCTAAATCCAACATGGATTGTAGTAGCTCTTCTAAACTTGACAAAATGAAGAAGTTCTCAGTTTTGTCTGTATGTTTTGTTTCCTCTTCAAGTAGCCCTAGTAATAGACTGTGGAAAAGCACTTTCATTGAGTTGGTTGCCAGGCTTCTAAGAAATAACGAGTTTCCGAAATAGCAGCAAATATTTTTTCACCCAATCTTGATGATACTTGGTGGTAATGACAAGTACACAAATCCCAATTGGCTTACCAAATTTTGTTCTTCTAGGTTGAAGCGTTCGTTTACAGTGGCAGTTTATATTTTTAGGTTTCCCTCTGTTCTCTCCTATATAGATAGATGAATTTGGAACTCTAATCCAACATGGTTTGTAGTAGCTCGTTGAAACTTGACAAAATAGAAACGTTCTCAGTTTTGTCTCTATTTGTTTGTTTCCTCTTCAAATAGCCCTAGGCACAGACTGGGGAAAAGCACATTTATTGAGAGGAGTTGCCAAGCTTCTAACAAATAACGAGTTTCCGAAATACCAGCAAATATTTTTTCACCCAATCTTGATGATAATTGGTGGTAATGATCAGTACACAAATGCCACTTGGCTCACCAAATTGTGTTCTTCTATGTTGAAGCGTTCTTTTCCAATAGCAGTTTTTATTTTTAGGTTTCAGTCTGTTCTCTTTTATATAGATAGATGAATTTGGAACTCTAAATCCAACATGGTTTGTAGTAGCTCTTTGAAACTTGACAAAATGAAGGAGTTCTCAGTTTTGTCTCTATGGTTTGTTTAATCTTCAAGTAGCCCTAGGCACAGACTGTGGAAAAGCACTTTCATTGAGAGGGGTTGCCAGGCTACTAAGAAATAACGAGTTTCCGAAATACCAGCAAATATTTTTTCACCCAATCTTGATGATACTTGGTGGTAATGACAAGTACACATATCCCACTTGGCTCACCAAATTTGGTTCTTCTAGGTTGAAGCGTTCGTTTACAGAGGCAGTTCATATTTTTAGGTGTCCCTCTGTTCTCTCCTATATAGATAGATGAATTTGGAACTCTAAATACAACATGGATTGTAGTAGCTCTTTGAAACTTGACAAAATAAAGAGTTCTCAGTTTTGTCTCTGATTTGTTTCCTCTTCAAGTAGCCCTAGGAACAGACTGGGGAAATGGACATTCATTGAGAGGGGTGGCCAAGCTTCTATGAAATAACGAGTTTCCGAAATACCAGCAAATATTTTTTCACCCAATCTTGATGAAACGTGGTGGTAATGATCAGTACACAAATGCCACTTGGCTCACCAAATCATGTTCTTCTAGGTTGAAGCGTTCTTTTACGGTAGCAGTTTTCATTTTTAGGTTACACTCTCTTCTCTCCCATATAGATAGATGAATTTGGAACTCTAAATCCAACATGGTTTGTAGTAGCTCTTTGAAACTTGACAAAATAAAGGAGTTCTCAGTTTTGGCTCTATGGTGTGTTTCCTCTTCAAGTAGCCCCAGGCACAATGTGTGGAAAAGCACTTACATTGAAAGGGGTTGCCAAGCTTCTAAGAAATAAGGAGTTTCCGAAATACCAGCATATATTTTTTCACCCAATCTTGATGATACTTGGTGGTAATGATTGGTACACAAATCCCACTTGACTCACCAAATTTTGTTCTTCTAGTTTGGAGCGTTAGTTTACAGTAGCAGTTTATATTTTTAGGTCTCCCTCTGTTCTCTCCTATATTGATAGATGAATTTGGAACTCTAAATCCAACATGGTTTGTAGTAGCTCTTTGAAACTTGACAAAATAAAGGAGTTCTCAATTTTGTCTCTATGTTTTATTTCCTCTTTAAGTAGCCCTAGGCACAGACTGTGGAAAAGCACTTTCATTGAGAGGGGTTGCCAAGCTTCTAAGAAATAACGAGTTTTAGAAATACCAGCAAATATTTTTTCACCCAATCTTGATGATACTTGGTGATAATGAGAAGTACACAAATCCCACTTGGCTCACCAAATTTTGCTCTTCTAGGTTGAAGCGTTCGTTTACAGTAGCAGTTTTTATTTTTAGGTTTTCCTCTGTTCTCTCCTATATAGATAGATGTATTTGGAACTCTAAATCCAACATGGTTTGTAGTAGCTCTTTGAAACTTGACAAAATAAAAACGTTCTCAGTTTTTTCTCTATGGTTTGTTTCCTCTTCAAATGGCCCTAGGCACAGACTGGGGAAAAGCACATTCATTGAGAGGGGTTGCCAATCTTCTAAGAAATAACGAGTTTCCGAAATACCAGCAAATATTTTTTCACCCAATCTGGATGATACGTGGTGGTAATGATCAGTACACAAATGCCACTTGGCTCAACAAATTGTGCTCTTCTAAGTTGAAGCGTTCGTTTACAGTAGCATTTTTATTTTTATGTTTCACTCTGTTCTCTCCTATATAGATAGATGATTTGGAACTGTAAATCCAACATGGTTTGTAGTAGCTCTTTGAAACTTGACAAAATAATGGAGTTCTCAGTTTTGTCTCTATGGTTTGTTTCCTCTTCAAGTAGCCCTAGGCACAAACTGTAGAAAAGCACTTCCATTGAAAGGGGTAGCCAAGCTTCTAAGAAATAACGAGTTTCCGAAATACCAGCAAATATTTTTTTTACCCAATCTTGATGATACTTGGTGGTAATGATTGGTACACAAATCCCACTTGACTCACCAAATTTTGTTCTTCTAGGTTGAAGCGTTCGTTTACAGTAGCAGTTTATATTTTTAGGTTTCCCTCTGTTCTCTCCTATATAGATAGATGAATTTGGAACTCTAAATCCAACATGGTTTGCAGTAGCTCTTTGAAACTTGACAAAATAAAGGAGTTCTCAGTTTTGTCTCTATGGTTTGTTTAATCTTCAAGAAGCCCTAGGCACAGACTGTGGAAAAGCACTTTAATTGAGAGTGGTTGCCAAGCTTCTAGAAATAACGAGTTTCTGAAATACCAGCAAATATTTTTTCACTAAATCTTGGTGATACTTGGTGGTATTGATGAGTACACCAATCCCACTTGGCTCACCAAATTGTGTTCTTCTAGGTTGAAACGTTCGTCTACAGTAGCAGTTTTTATATTTAGGTTTCACTTTGTTCTCTCTTATATAGATAGATGAATTTGGAACTGTAAATCCAACATGGTTTGTAGTAGCTCACTGAAACTTGACAAAATAAAAGAGTTCTCAATTATGTCTCTATGGTTTGTTTCTTCTTCAAGTAGCCCTAGGCACAGACTGTGGAAAAGCACTTTCACTGAAAGGCGTTGCCAAGCATCCAAGAAATAACGAGTTTCCGAAATACCAGCAAATATTTTTTCACCCAATCTTGATGATACTTTGTGGTAATGATCGGTACACAAATCCCATTTGGCTCACCAAATTTTGTTCTTCTAGGTCGAAGCGTTCCTTTACAGTAGCAATTTTTATTTTTAGGTTTCACTCTGTTCTCTCCTATATAGATAGATGATTTGGAACTGTAAATCCAACATGGTTTGTAGTAGCTCTTTGAAACTTGACAAAATAAAGGAGTTCTCAGTTTTGTCTCTATGGTTTGTTTCCTCTTCATGTAGCCCTAGGCACAGACTGTGGAAAAGCACTTTCATTGAGAGGGTTTGCCAAGCTTCTAAGAAATAACGAGTTTTCGAAATGCCAGGAAATTTTTTTTTTACCCAATCTTGGTGATACTTGGTGGTAATGATCAGTCCACAAATCCCACTTGGCTCACCAAATTTTGTTCTTCTAGGTTTAAGCGTTCGTCTACAGTAGCAGTTTTTATATTTAGTTTTCACTCTGTTCTCTCTTATATAGATAGATGAATTTGGAACCCTAAATCCAGCATGGTTTGTAGTAGCGCTTTGAAACTCGACAAAATAATGTAGTTCTCAGTATTGTCTCTATGGTTTGTTTCCTCTTCAAGTAGCCCTAAGCAGAGACTGTGGAAAAGCACTTTCATTGAAAGGAGTTGCCAAACTTCCAAGAAATTACAAGTTTCCGAAATACCAGCAAATATTTTTTCACCCAATCTTGACGATACGTGGTGGTAATGATCAGTACACAAATCCCACGTGGCTCACCAAATGGTGTTCTTCTAGGTTGAAGCGTTCGTTTACAGTAGCAGTTTTTATTTTTAGGTTTCACTCTGTTCTTTTTATATAGATAAATGAATTTGGAACTCTAAATCCAACATGGTTTGTTGTAGCTCTTTGAAACTTGACAAAATGAAGAAGTTCTCAGTTTTGTCTCTATGTTTTGTTTTCTCTTCAAGTAGCCCTAGTCATAGACTGTGGAAAAGCAGGTTGATTGACAGGGGTTGAAAGGCTTCTAAGAAATAACGATTTTCCGAAATACCAGCAAATATTTTTTCACCCAATCTTCATGATACTTGGTGTTAATGACAAGTACACAAATCCCACTTGGCTCACCAAATTTTGTTCTTCTAGGTTGAAGCGTTCGTTTACAGTAGCAGTTTATATTCTTAGGTTTCCCTCTGTTCTCTCCTATATAGATAGATGAATTTGGAACTCTAAATCCAACATGGTTTGTAGTAGCTCTTTGAAACTTGACAAAATAAAGGAGTTCTCAGTTTTGTCTCTATGATTTGTTTCCTCTTCAAGTAGCTCTAAGCAGAGACTATGGAAAAGCACTTTCATTGAAAGGGTTTGCAAAACTCCCAAGAAATTACGGGTTTCCGAAATACCAGCATACATTTTTTCACCCAATCTTGATGATACTTGGTGGTAATGACAAGTACACAAATCCCACTTGGATCACCAAATTTTGTTTTTCTAGGTTGAAGCGTTCGTTTACAGTAGCAGTTTTTATTTTTAGGTTTCACTCTGTTCTCTCCTATACCGATAGATGAATTTGGAACTCTAAAATCAACATGGTTTGCAGTAGCTCTCTGAAACTTGACAAAATAAAGGAGTTCTCAGTTTTGTCTCTATTTTTGGTTTCCTCTTCAAGTAGCCCTAGGCACAGACTGTGGAAAAGCACTTTCATTGAGAGTTGTTGTCAAGCTTCTAAGAAATAACGAGTTTCCAAAATACCAGCAAATATTTTTTCACCCAATTTGATGATACTTGTGGTAATGATCAGTACACAAATCCCACTTGATCACCAAATTTGGTTCTTCCAGTTGAAGCGTTCGTTCACAGAGGCAGTTCATATTTTTAGGTGTCCCTCTGTTCTCTCCTATATAGATAGATGAATTTGGAACTCTAAATACAACATAGTTTGTAGTAGCTCTTTGAAACTTGAAAAAATAAAGTAGTTCTCAGTTTTGTCTCTATGATTTGTTTCCTCTTCAAGTAGCCCTAGGCACAGACTGGGAAAAGCACATTCATTGAGAGGGGTTGCCAAGCTTCTAAGAAATAACGAGTTTCCGAAATACCAGCAAATATTTTTTCACCCAATCTTGATGATACGTGGTGGTAATGATCAGTACACAAATGCCACTTGGCTCACCAAATCTTGTTCTTCTAGGTTGAAGCGTTCGTTTACAGTAGCAGTTTTTATTTTTAGGTTTCACACTGTTCTCTCCCATATAGATAGATGAAATTGCAACTCTAAATCCAACATGGTTTGTAGTAGCTCTTTGAAACTTGACAAAATAAAGGAGTTCTCAGTTTTTTCTCTATGGTTTGTTGCCTCTTCAAATGGCCCTAGGCAGAGATTGGGAAAAGCACTTTCATTGAAAGGGGTTGCCAACCATCCAAGATATTAGGAGTTTCCGAAATACCAGCAAACAGTTTTTCACCCAATCTTGATGATACTTGGTGTTAATGACAAGTACACAAATCCCACTTGGCTCACCAAATTGTGTTCTTCTAGGTTGAAGTGTTCGTTTTCAGTAGCAGTTTTTATTTTTAGGTTTCACTCTGTTCTCTTTTATATAGATAGATTTATTTGGAACTCTAAATCCAATATGGTTTGTAGTAGCTCTTTGAAACTTGAAAAAATAAAGGAATTCTCAGTTTTGTCTTTGTGATTTGTTTCCTATTCAAGTATCCCAGGCAGAGACTGTACAAAAGCACTTCCATTGAAAGGGGTGGCCAAGCTTCCAATATATTATGGGTTTCCGAAATACCAGCAAATTTTTTTTCACCCAATCTTGATGATACTTGGTGGTAATGACAAGTAGACAAATCCCACTTGGCTCACCAAATTTTGTTCTTCTAGGTTGAAGCGTTCGTTTACAGTAGCATTATTTATTTTTAGGTTTCACTCTGTTCTCTCCTATATAGATAGATGAATTTGGAACTCTAAATCCAACATAGTTAGTAGTAGCTCTTTTAAAATTGACCAAATAAAGGAGTTCTCAGTTTTGTCTCTATGATTTGTTTACTCTTCAAGTAGCCCAGGCAGAGACTGTGGAAAAGCACTTCCATTTAAAGGGGTTGCCAAGCTTCCAAGAAATTACGGGTTTCCGAAATACTAGCAAATATTTTTTCCCCCAATCTTAATGATACTTGGTGGTAATGACAAGTACACAAATCCCACTTGGCTCACCAACTTTTGTTCTTCTAGGTTGAAGCGTTCGTTTACAGTAGCAGTTTTTATTTTTAGGTTTCACTATGTTCTCTCCTATATAGATAGATTTATTTGGAACTCTAAATCCAACATGGTTTGTAGTAGCTATGAAACTTGACAAAATAAAGGAGTTATCAGTGTTGTCTCTATGAATTGTTTCCTCTTCAAGTACACTATGCACACACTGTGAAAAAGCACTTTCATTGAGTGGGGTTGCCAAACTTCTAAGAAATAACGAGTTTTCGAAATACGAGCAAATATTTTTTCACCCAATCTTGATGATACGTGGTGGTAATGATCAGTACACAAATCCCAATTGTCTCACCAAATTTTGTTCTTGTAGGTTGAAGCGTTCGTTTACAGTAGCAGTTTTTATTTTTAGGTTTCCCGCTGTTCTCTCCGATATAGATAGATGAATTTGGAACTCTAAATCCAACATGGATTGTAGTAGCTCTTCTAAACTTGACAAAATGAAGAAGTTCTCAGTTTTGTCTGTATGTTTTGTTTCCTCTTCAAGTAGCCCTAGTAATAGACTGTGGAAAAGCACTTTCATTGAGTTGCTTGCCAGGCTTCTAAGAAATAACGAGTTTCCGAAATAGCAGCAAATATTTTTTCACCCAATCTTGATGATACTTGGTGGTAATGACAAGTACACAAATCCCAATTGGCTTACCAAATTTTGTTCTTCTAGGTTGAAGCGTTCGTTTACAGTGGCAGTTTATATTTTTAGGTTTCCCTCTGTTCTCTCCTATATGGATAGATGAATTTGGAACTCTAATCCAACATGGTTTGTAGTAGCTCGTTGAAACTTGACAAAATAGAAACGTTCTCAGTTTTGTCTCTATTTGTTTGTTTCCTCTTCAAATAGCCCTAGGCACAGACTGGGAAAAAGCACATTCATTGAGAGGAGTTGCCAAGCTTCTAACAAATAACGAGTTTCCGAAATACCAGCAAATATTTTTCACCCAATCTTGATGATAATTGGTGGTAATGATCAGTACACAAATGCCACTTGGCTCACCAAATTGTGTTCTTCTATGTTGAAGCGTTCTTTTACAATAGCAATTTTTATTTTTAGGTTTCACTCTGTTCTCTTTTATATAGATAGATGAATTTGGAACTCTAAATCCAACATGGTTTGTAGTAGCTCTTTGAAACTTGACAAAATGAAGGAGTTCTCAGTTTTGTCTCTATGGTTTGTTTAATCTTCAAGTAGCCCTAGGCACAGACTGTGGAAAAGCACTTTCACTGAGAGGGGTTGCCAGGCTACTAAGAAATAACGAGTTTCCGAAATACCAGCAAATATTTTTTCACCCAATCTTGATGATACTTGGTGGTAATGACAAGTACACATATCCCACTTGGCTCACCAAATTTGGTTTTTCTAGGTTGAAGCGTTCGTTTACAGAGGCAGTTCATATTTTTAGGTGTCCCTCTGTTCTCTCCTATATAGATAGATGAATTTGGAACTCTAAATACAACATGGATTGTAGTAGCTCTTTGAAACTTGACAAAATAAAGAGTTCTCAGTTTTGTCTCTGATTTGTTTCCTCTTCAAGTAGCCCTAGGCACAGACTGGGGAAAAGGACATTCATTGAGAGGGGTGGCCAAGCTTCTATGAAATAACGAGTTTCCGAAATACCAGCAAATATTTTTTCACCCAATCTTGATGAAACGTGGTGGTAATGATCAGTACACAAATGCCACTTGGCTCACCAAATCGTGTTCTTCTAGGTTGAAGCGTTCTTTTACAGTAGCAGTTTTTATTTTTAGGTTTCACTCTCTTCTCTCCCATATAGATAGATGAATTTGGAACTCTAAATCCAACATGGTTTGTAGTAGCTCTTTGAAACTTGACAAAATAAAGGAGTTCTCAGTTTTGTCTCTATGGTTTGTTTCCTTTTCAAGTAGCCCCAGGCACAATGTGTGGAAAAGCACTTACATTGAAAGGGGTTGCCAAGCTTCTAAGAAATAACGAGTTTCCGAAATACCAGCATATATTTTTTCACCCAATCTTGATGATACTTGGTGGTAATGATTGGTACACAAATCCCACTTGACTCACCAAATTTTGTTCTTCTAGTTTGGAGCATTAGTTTACAGTAGCAGTTTATATTTTTAGGTCTCCCTCTGTTCTCTCCTATATTGATAGATGAATTTGGAACTCTAAATCCAACATGGTTTGTAGTAGCTCTTTGAAACTTGACAAAATAAAGGAGTTCTCAATTTTGTCTCTATGTTTTATTTCCTCTTTAAGTAGCCCTAGGCACAGACTGTGGAAAAGCACTTTCATTGAGAGGGGTTGCCAAGCTTCTAAGAAATAACGAGTTTTAGAAATACCAGCAAATATTTTTTCACCCAATCTTGATGATACTTGGTGATAATGAGAAGTACACAAATCCCACTTGGCTCACCAAATTTTGCTCTTCTAGGTTGAAGCGTACGTTTACAGTAGCAGTTTTTATTTTTAGGTTTTCCTCTGTTCTCTCCTATATAGATAGATGCATTTGGAACTCTAAATCCAACATGGTTTGTAGTAGCTCTTTGAAACTTGACAAAATAAAAACGTTCTCAGTTTTTTCTCTATGGTTTGTTTCCTCTTCAAATGGCCCTAGGCACAGACTGGGGAAAAGCACATTCATTGAGAGGGGTTGCCAATCTTCTAAGAAATAACGAGTTTCCGAAATACCAGCAAATATTTTTTCACCCAATCTGGATGATACGTGGTGGTAATGATCAGTACACAAATGCCACTTGGCTCAACAAATTGTGCTCTTCTAAGTTGAAGCGTTCGTTTACAGTAGCAGTTTTTATTTTTAGGTTTCACTCTGTTCTCTCCCATATAGATAGATTAATTTGGAACTCTAAATCCAACATGGTTTGTAGTAGCTCTTTGAAACTTGACAAAATAATGGAGTTCTCGGTTTTGTCTCTATGGTTTGTTTCCTCTTCAAGTAGCCCGAAGCAGAGACTGTGGAAAAGCACTTTCATTAAAAGGGGTTGCCAAGCTTCCAAGAAATTACGAGTTTGGAAATACCAGCAAATATTTTTCACCCAGTCTTGATGATACTTGGTGGTAATGATACGTACACAAATCCCACTTGGCTCACCAAATTTTGTTCTTCTAGGTTGAAGCGTTCGTTTAAAGTAGCTGTTTTTATTTTTAGGGTTCACTCTGTTCTCTCCTAGATATAAATTGATGAATTTAAAACACTAAATCCAACATGGTTTGTAGTAGCTCTTTGAAACGTGACAAAATAAAGGAGATCTCAGTTTTGTCTCTATGGTTTGTTTCCTCTTCAAGTAGCCCTAGGCACAGACTGTGGAAAAGCACTTTCATTGAGAGTTGTTTTCAAGCTTCTAAGAAATAACGAATTTCCAAAATACCAGCAAATATTTTTTCACCCAATCTTGATGATACTGGTGGTAATGATCAGTACACAAATTGCACTTGACTCACCATATTTGGTTCTTCTACGTTGAAGCGTTCGTTTACAGTAGCAGTTTATATTTTTAGGTGTCGCTCTGTTCTCTCCTATATAGATAGATGAATTTGGAACTCTAAATCCAACATGGTTTGTAGTAGCTCTTTGAAACTTGACAAAATGAAGGAGTTCTCAGTTTTGTCCTATGTTTTGTTTCCTCTTCAGGTAGCCCTAGGCACAGACTGTGCAAAAGCACTTTCATTGAGAGGAGTTGCCAGGCTTCTAAGAAATAACGAGTTTCCGAAATACCAGCAAAAATTTTTCACCCAATCTTGATGATACTTGGTGGTAATTACAAGGACACAAATCCTACTTGGCTCACCAAATTTTGTTCTTCGAGGTTGAAGCGTTCGTTTACAGTAGCAGTTTTTATTTTTAGGTTTCCCTCTGTTCTCTCCTATATAGATAGATGAATTTGGAACTCAAATATCAACATGGTTTGTAGTAGCTCTCTGAAACTTGACAAAATAAAGGAGTTCTCAGTTTTGTCTCTATGGTTTGTTTCCTCTTCAATTAGCCCTAGACACAGACTGTGGAAAAGCACTTTCATTGAAAGGGTTTGCCAAGCTTCCAAGAAATTTCGGGTTTCCGAAATACCAGCAAATATTTTTTCACCCAATCTTGATGATACTTGGTGGTAATGACAAGTACACAAATCCCACTTGGCTCACAAATTTTGCTCTTCTAGGTTGAAGCGTTCATTTACAGTAGCAGTTTTTATTTTTAGGTTTCTCTCTGTTCTCTCCTATATAGATAGATGAATTTGGAACTCTAAATTCAACATGGTTTGTAGTAGCTCTTTGAAACTTGACAAAATAAAAATGTTCTCAGTTTTGTCTCTATGGTTTGTTTCCTCTTCAAGTAGCCCTAGGCACAGACTGGGGAAAAGCTCATTCATTGAGAGGAGTTGCCAACTTCTAAGAAATAACGAGTTTCCGAAATACCATCAAATATTTTTTCACCCAAACTTGATGATCCGTGGTGGTAATAATCAGTACACAAATGCCACTTGGCTCACTAAATTGTGTTCTACAAGTATGAAGCATTCATTTACAGTACCAGTTTTTATTTTTAGGTTTCACTCTGTTCTCTCCCATATAGATAGATGAAAATGGAAATCTAAATCCAACATGGTTTGTAGTAGCTCTTTGAAACTTGACAAAATAAAGGAGTTCTCAGTTGTGTCTCTATGGTTTGTGTCCTCTTCATGCCCCCTAAGCCGAAACTGGGGAAAAGCACTTTCATTGAAAGGGTTTGCCAAGCTCCCAAAAAATTACGGGTTTCCGAAATACCAGCAAATATTTTTTAACCCAATCTTGATGATACTTGGTGGTAATTACAAATACACAAGTCCCCCGTGGTTCCCCAAATTTTGCTCTTCTAGGTTGAAGCGTTCGTTTCCGGAGCAGATTTTATTTTTAGGTTTCCCTCTGTTCTCTTTTATATAGATAGAGGAATTTGGAACTCTAAATGCAACATGGTTTGTAGTAGCTCTTTGAAACTTGACAAAATAAAGGAGTTCTCAGTTTTGTCTCTTTGATTTGTTTCCTCTTCAAATAGCCCTAAGCAGAGACTGTGGAAAAGCACTTTCATTGAAAGGGATTGCCAAACTTCCAAGAAATTACGAGTTTCCGAAATACCAGCAAATATTTTTTCACCTAATCTTGATGATACTTGGTGGTAATTACAAGGACACACATCCTACTTGGCTCACCAAATTTTGTTCTTCGAGGTTGAAGCGTTCGTTTACAGTAGCAGTTTTTATTTTTAGGTTTCCTCTGTTCTCTCCTATATAGATAGATGAATTTGGAACTCTAAAATCAACATGGTTTGTAGTAGCTCTCTGAAACTTGAAAAATAAAGGAGTTCTCCGTTTTGTCTCTATGGTTTGTTTCCTCTTCATATAGCCCTAGGCACAGACTGGGGAAAAGCACATTCATTGAGAGGGGTTGCCAAGCTTCTAAGAAATAACGAGTTTCTGAAATACCAGCAAATATTTTTTCACGCAAACTTGATGATACTTGGTGGTAATGATCAGTACACAAATCCCACTTGGCTCACCAAATTGTGTTCTTCTAGGTTGAAGCGTTCGTTTACAGTAGCACTTTTTATGTTTAGGTTTCACCCTGTTCTCTTTTATATAGATAGATGAATTTGGAACTCTAAATCCAACATGGTTTGTAGTAGCTCTTTGAAACTTGACAAAATAAAGGAGTTCTCTGTTTTGTCTCTATGGATTGTTTCCTCTTCAAGTAGCCCTAGGCACAAACTGAAGAAAAGCACTTTCATTGAAAGGGTTTGCCAATCTTCTAAGAAATAACGAGTTTCCGAAATACCAGCAAATATGTTTTCACCCAATCTTGATTATACTTGGTGGTAATGATCGGTACACAAATCCCACTTGGCTCACCAAATGTTGTTCTTCTAGGTTGAAGCGTTCATTTACAGTAGCAGTTTTTATTTTTAGGTTTCACTCTGTTCTCTCCCATATAAATAGATGAAATTGGAACTCTAAATCCAACGTGGTTTGTAGTAGCTCTTTGAAACGTGACAAAATAAGAAGTTCTCAGTTTTGTCTCTATGGTTTGTTTCCTCTTAAAGTAGCCCTAGGCACAAACTGTAGAAAAGCACTTTCATTGAAAGGGGTTGCCAAGCTTCTAAGATATAACGAGTTTCCGAAATACCAGCAAATATTTTTTCACCCAATCTTGATAATACTTGGTGGTAATGATCAGAACACAAATCCCACTTGGCTCACCAAATTTTGTTCTTCTAGGTTGAAGCGTTCGTTTACAGTCGCAGTTTTTATTTTTAGGTTTCACTTTGTTCTCTCCTATATAGATAGATGAATTTGGAACTCTAAATCCAACATGGTTTGTAGTAGCTCTTTGAAACTTGACAAAATAAAGTAGTTCTCAGTTTTGTCTCTATGGTTTGTTTCCTCTTCACGTAGCCCTAGGCAAAGACTCTGAAAAAGCACTTTCATTTTGAGGGGTGGCCAATCTTCTAAGAAATAACGAGTTTCCGAAATACAAGCAAATATTATTTCACCCAATCTTGATGATACTGTGTGGTAATGATCAGTACACAAATCCCACTTGGCTCACCAAATTTTATTCTTCGAGGTTGAAGCGTTCGTTTACAGTAGCAGTTTTTATTTTTAGGTTTCACTCAATTCTCTCCTATATAGATAGATGAATTTGGAACTCTAAATCCAACATGGTGTGTAGTACCTCTTTGAAACTTCATAAAATAAAGGAGACCTCACTTTTGTCTCTGTTGTTTGTTTTCTCTTCAAGTAGCCGTAGGCACAGACTGTGGAAAACCACTTTCATTATAGGGTTTCCCAAGCTTCTAAGAAATAACGAATTTCCGAAATACCAGCAAATATTTTTTCACCCAATCTTGATGATATGTGGTGGTAATGATCAGTACACAAATGCTACTAGGGTCACCAAATTTTGTTCTTCTAGGTTGACGCGTTCATCTACAGTAGCAGTTTTTATATTTAGGTTTCACTCTCTTCGCTCTTATATAGATAGATGAATTCAGAACTCTAAATTTAACATGTTTTGTAGTAGCTCTTTGAAACTTGACAAAATGAAGGAGTTCTCAGTTTTGTCTCTATGTTTTGTTTCCTCTTCAAGTAGTCCTAGGCACAGACTGTGCAAAAGCACTTTCATTGGGAGGGGTTGCCAGGCTTCTAAAAATAACGAGTTTCCGATATACCAGCAAATATTTTTTCACCCAATCTTGATGATACTTGGTTGGAATGACAAGTACACAAATCCCACTTGGCTCACCACATTTTGTTCTTCTAGGTTGAAGCGTTCGTTTAAAGTAGCAGTTTATATTTTTAGGTTTCCCTCTGATCTCTCCTATATAAATAGCTGAATTTGGAACTCTAAATCCAACATGGTATGTAGTAGCTCTTTGAAACTTGACAAAATAAAGGAGTTCTCAGTTTTGTCTCTATGATTTGTTTCCTCTTAAAGTAGCCCTAAGCAGAGACTGTGGAAAAGCACTTATATTGAAAGATTTTGCCAAGCTCCCAAAAATTACGGGTTTCTGAAATACCAGCAAATATTTTTTCAACCAATCTTGATGATACTTGGTGGTAATGACAAGTACACAAATCCCACTTGGCTCACCAAATTTTTCTCTTCTAGGTTGAAGCGTTCCTTTACAGTAGCAGTTTTTATTTTTAGGTTTCCCTCTGTTCTCTCCTATAAAGATAGATGAATTTGGAACTCTAAATCAAACATGGTTTGTAGTAGCTCTTTGAAACTTGACAAAATAAAAAAGTTCTAACTTTTCTCTCTATGGTTTGTTTCCTTTTCAAATAGCCCTAGGCACCGACTGGGGAAAAGCACATTCATTGAGATGGGTTGGGAAGCTTCTAAGAAATAATGAGTTTCCGAAATACCCGCAAATATTTTTTCACCCAATCTTCATGATACGTGGTGGTAATGATCAGTACACAAATGCCACTAGGCTCACCAAATTTTGTTCTTCTAGGTTGAAGCGTTCGTATATAGTAGCAGTTTTTATTTTTAGGTTTCACTCTGTTCTCTCCCATATAGATAGATGAATTTGGAACTCTAAATCCAATATGGTTTGTAGTAGCTCTTTGAAACTTGACAAAATAAAGGAGTTTTCAGTATTGTCTCTATGGTTTGTTTCCTCTTCAAGTAGCCCAAGGCACAAACTGTAGAAAAGCACTTTCATTGAAAGGGGTTACCAAGCTTCTAAGAAATAACGAGTTTCCGAAATACCAGCAAATATTTTTTCACCCAATCTTGATGATACTTGTTGGTAATGAGAATTACACAAATCCCACTTGGCTCACCAAATTTTGTTCTTCTAGTTGAAGCGTTCCTATACAGTAGCAGTTTTTATTTTTAGGGTTCACTCTATTCTCTCCTATATAGATAGATGAATTTGGAACTCTAAATCCAAAATGGTGTGTAGTACCTCTTTGAAACTTCATAAAATAAAGGAGTTCTCAGTTTTGTCTTTATGGTTTGTTTCCTCTTCAATTAGCCCTAGAATGTGGAAAAGCAGTTTCCACAGTCTAGGGCTGTGAAAAGCAGTTTTCCAGACTGTGGAATAGCAGTTTCATTGAGAGGGTTTCCCAAGCTTCTAAGAAATAACGAGTTTCAGAAATACCAGCAAATATTTTTTCACCCAATCTTGATGATACTAGGTGGTAATGATCGTTACAGAAATCCCACTTGACTCAACAAATTTTGTTCTTCTAGGTTGAAGCGTTAGTTTACAGTAGCAGTTTATATTTTTAGGTTTCCCTCTGTTCTCTCTTATATAGATAGGTGAATTTGGAACTCTAAATCCAGCATGGTTTGTAGTAGTGCTTTGAAACTTGATAAAAAAAAAGTAGTTCCCAGTTTTGACTCTATGATTTGTTTTCTCTTCAAGTAGCCCTAAGCAGAGACTGTGGAAAAGCACTTTCAGTGAAAGGAGTTGCCCAGCTTATAAAAAATTACGAGTTTCCGAAATACCAGCAAATACTGTTTCACCCAATCTTGATGATACATGGTGGTAATGACAAGTACACAAATCCCACTTGGCTCACCAAATTTTGTTCTTCTAGGTTGAAGCGTTCGTTTACAGTAGCAGTTTATACTTTTAGGTTTCCCTCTGTTCTCTCCTATATAGATAGTTGAATTTGGAACTCTAAATCCAACATGGTTTGTAGTAGCTCTTTGAAACATGACAAAATAAAAAAGTTCTCAGTTTTGTCTCTATGATTTGTTTCCTCTACAAGTAGCCCAGGCAGAGACTGTGGAAAAGCACTTTCATTGAAAGGGGTTGCCAAGGTGCCAAGAAATTACGAGTTTCCGAAATACCAGCAAATATTTTTTCACCCAATCTTGATGATACTTGGTGGTAATGAGAAGTACACAAATCCCACTTGGCTCACCAAATTTTGTTCTTCTAGTTGAAGCGTTTGTTTACAGTAGCAGTTTTTATTTTTAGGGTTCACTCTGTTCTCTCCTAAATAGATAGAAGAATTTGGAACTCTAAATCCAACATGGTTTGTAGTAGCTCTTTGAAACTTGACAAATAAAGGAGTTCTCAGTTTTGTCTTTATGCATTGTGTCTTCTTCAAATAGCACTAGGCACAGACTGTGGAAAAGCACTTTCATTGAGAGGGGTTGCCAAGCTTCTAAGAAATAACGAGTTTCGGAAATACCAGCAAATATTTTTTCACGCAATCTTGATGATACGTGGTGGTAATGATCAATACACAAATCCCACTTGCCTCACCAAACTGTGTTCTTCTAGGGTGAAGCGTTCGTTTACAGTAGCAGTTTGTATTTTTAGGTGTCTCTCTGTTTTCTCCTATATAGATAGATGAATTTGGAACTCTAAATCCAACATGGTTTGTAGGAGCTCTTTGAAACTTGACAAAATAAAACAGTTCTCCGTTTTGTTTCTAGGATTTGTTTCCTCTTCAAGTAGCCCTAAGCAGAAACTGTGGAAAAGCACTTTCATTGAAAGGGGTTTCCAAGCTTCCAAGAAATTACGAGTTTCTGAAATACCAGCAAATACTGTTTCACCCAATCTTGATTATACGTGGTGGTAATGACAAGTACACAAATCACACTAGGCTCACCAAATTTTGTTCTTCTAGGTTGAAGCGTTCGTTAACAGTAGCAGTTTTTATTTTTATGTTTCACTCTGTTCTCTCCTATATAGATAGATGAATTTGGAATTCTAAATCCAACATGGTTTGTGGTAGCTTTTTGAAACTTGAGAAAATTAAGGAGTTCTCAGTTTTGTCTCTATGCTTTGTTTCCTATTTCAGTAGCCCTAGGCACAAACTGTGGAAGAGCACGTTCATTGAAAGGGGTTGCCAGGCTTCTAAGAAATAACGAGTTTCCGAAATACCAGCTAATATTTTTTCACCCAGTCTTGATGATACTTGACAAGTACACAAATATCACTTGGCTCACCAAATTTAGTTCTTCCAGTTTGAAGCGTTCGTTTACAGTAGCAGTTTTTATTCTTAGGTTTCTCTCATGTCTCTCCTATAATGATAGATGAATTTGGAACTCTAAATTCAACATGGTTTGTAGTACCTCTTTGAAACTTCAAAAAATAAAGGAGTTCTCAGTTTTGTCACTATGGTTCGTTTCCTCTTCAAGTAGCCCTAGGCACAGACTGTGGAAAAGCAATTTTATTGAGAGGGTTCCCCAAGCTTCTAAGAAATAGCGAGTTTCCGTAATACCAGCAATTATTTTTTTCACCCAATCTTGATGATACTTCGTGGGAAGGATCAGTACATAAATCCCACTATTCTCACCAAATTTTGATCTTCTAGGTTGAAGCGTTCGTCTACAGTAGCAGTTTTTTTATTTACGTTTCACTCTGTTCTCTCTTATATAGATACATGAATTTGGAACTCTAAATCCAACATGGTTTGTAGTAGCTCTTTGAAATTTGACACAATAAAGTAGTTCTCAGTATTGTCTCTATGGATTGTTTCCTCTTCAAGTAGCCCTAGGCACAGACTGTGGAAAAGCACTTTCATTGAGAGGGGTGCCAAGCTTCTAAGAAAAAACGATTTTCCGAAATACCAGCAAATATTTTTTCACCCAAACTTGATGATACTTGCTGATAATTATCGGTACACAAATCCCACTTGACTCACCAAATTTTGTTCTTCTAGGTTGAAGCGTTAGTCTACAGTAGCAGTTTATATTTTTAGGTTTCCCTCTGTTCTCTCCTATATAGATAGATGAATTTGGAACTCTAAATCCAACATGGTTTGTAGTAGCTCTTTGAAACTTGACAAAATAAAGGAGTTCTCAATTTTGTCTCTATGATTTGTTTCCTCTTCAAGTAGCCCAGGCAGAGACTGTGGAAAAGCACTTTCATTGAAAGGGGTTGCCAATCTTCCAAGAAATTACGGGTTTCCGAAATACCATCAAATATTTTTTCACAGAATCTTGATGATACTTGGTGGAAATGAGAAGTACACAAATCCAACATGGCTCACCAAATTTTGTTCTTCTATTTTAAGCGTTCGTTTACAGTAGCAGTTTATATTTTTAGGTTTCCCTCTGTTCTCGCCTATATAGATAGATTAATTTGGAACTCTAAATCCAACATGGTTTGTAGTAGCTCTTTGAAACTTGACAAAATAAAGGAGTTTTCAGTTTTGTCTTTATGGGTTGTTTCTTCTTCAAGTAGCACTAGGCACAGACTGTGGAAAAGCACTTTCATTGAGAGGGGTTGCCAAGCTTCTAAGAAATAACGAGTTTCCGAAATACCTGCAAAAATTTTTTCACGCAATCTTGATGATACGTGGTGTTAATGATCAGTACACAAATCCCACTTAGCTCACCAAACTGTGTTCTTCTAGGTTGAAGCGTTCGTTTACCATAGCAGTTTTTATTTTTAGGTTTCACTCTCTTCTCTCCTATATAGATAGATGAATTTGGAACTCTAAATCCAACATGGTTTGTAGTAGCTCTTTTAAACTTGACAAAAAAATGTAGTTCCCAGTTTTGTCTCTATGATTTGTTTTCTCTTAAAGTAGCCCTAAGGAGAGACTGTGAAAAAGCACTTTCATTGAAAGGAGTTGCCAAGGTTCCAAGAAATTACGAGTTTCTGAAATACCAGCAAATACTGTTTCACCCAATCTTGATGATACGTTTTGGTAATGACAAGTACACAAATCCCACTTGGCTCACCCAATTTTGTTCTTCTAGGTTGAAGCGTTCGTTTACAGTAGCAGTTTTTTTTTAGGTTTCACTCTGTTCTCTCCTATATAGATAGATGAATTTGGAATTCTAAATCCAACATGGTTTGTACTAGCTCTTTGAAACTTGAGAAAATTAAGGATTTCTCAGATTTGTCTCTATGGTTTGTTTCCTATTCCAGTAGCCCTAGGCACAAACTGTGGAAGAGCACGTTCATTGAAAGGGGTTGCCAGGCTTCTAAGAAATAACGAGTTCCCGAAATACCAGCAAATATTTTTTCACCCAGTCTTGATGATACATGACAAGTACACAAATATCACTTGGCTCACCAAATTTAGTTCTTCCAGTTTGAAGCGTTCGTTTACAGTAGCAGTTTTTATTCTTAGGTTTCTCTCATGTCTCTCCTATAATGATAGATGAATTTGGAACTCTAAATTCAACATGGTTTGTAGTACCTCTTTGAAACTTCAAAAAATAAAGGAGTTCTCAGTTTTGTCTCTATTGTTCGTTTCCTCTTCAAGTAGCCCTAGGCACAGACTGTGGAAAAGCACTTTCATTGAGAGGGTTTCCCAAGCTTCTAAGAAATAGCGAGTTTCCGTAATACCAGCAATTATTTTTTTCACCCAATCTTGATGATACTTCGTGGGAAGGATCAGTACATAAATCCCACTATTCTCACCAAATTTTGTTCTTCTAGGTTGAAGCGTTCGTCTACAGTAGCAGTATTTTTATTTACGTTTCACTCTGTTCTCTCTTATATAGATACATGAATTTGGAACCCTAAATCCAACATGGTTTGTAGTAGCTCTTTGAAATTTGACAAAATAAAGTAGTTCTCAGTATTGTCTCTATGGATTGTTTCCCCTTCAAGTATCCCTAGGCACAGACTGTGGAAAAGCACTTTCATTGAGAGGGGTGCCAAGCTTCTAAGAAAAAAGGATTTTCCGAAATACCCGCAAACATTTTTTCACGCAATCTTGATGATACTTGCTGATAATGATCAGTACACAAATCAAACTTGGCTCACCAAATTTTGTTCTTCTAGGTTGAAGCGTTCATTTACAGTAGCAGTTTTTATTTTTAGGTTTCACTTTGTTCTCTCCTATATAGATAGATGAATTTGGAACTATCAATCCAACATGGTTTGTAGTAGCTCTTTGAAATTTGACAAAATAAAGTCGTTCTCAGTATTGTCTCTATGGTTTGTTTCCTCTTCATGTAGGCCTAGGCACAGACTGAGGAAAAGCACGTTCATTTAAAGGGGTTGCCAAGCTTAAAAGAAATAACGAGTTTCCGAAATACCAGCAAATATTTTATCACCCAATCTTGATGATACTTGCTGATAATGATCAGTACACAAATCCCACTTGACACACCAAATTTTGTTCTTCTAGGTTGAAGCGTTAGTCCACAGTAGCAGTTTATATTTTTAGGTTTCCCTCTGTTCTCTCCTATATAGATAGATGAATTTGGAACTCTAAATCCAACAAGGTTTGTAGTAGCTCTTTGAAACTTGACAAAATAAAGGAGTTCTCAATTTTGTCTCTATGATTTGTTTCCTCTTCAAGTAGCCCAGGCAGAGATTGTGGAAAAGCACTTTCATTGAAAGGGGTTGCCAATCTTCCAAGAAATTACGGGTTTCCGAAATACCATCAAATATTTTTTCACCCAATCTTGATGATACGTGGTGGTAATGAGAAGTACACAAATCCCACATGGCTCACCAAATTTTGTTCTTCTAGTTTAAGCGTTCGTTTACAGTAGCAGTTTATATTTTTAGGTTTCCCTCTGTTCTCGCCTATATAGATAGATTAATTTGGAACTCTAAATCCAACATGGTTTGTAGTAGCTATTTGAAACTTGACAAAATAAAGGAGTTCTCAGTTTTGTCTTTATGCATTGTTTCTTCTTCAAGTAGCACCTGGCACAGACTGTGGAAAAGCACTTTCATTTAGAGGGGTTGCCAAGCTTCTAAGAAATAACGAGTTTCCAAAATACCAGCAAATATTTTTTCACGCAATCTTGATGATACGTGGTGGTAATGATCAGTACACAAATCCCACTTGGCTCAGCAAACTGTGTTTTTCTAGGTTGAAGCGTTCATCTACAGTAGCAGTTTTTATTTTTAGGTTTCACTTTGTTCTCTCCTATATAGATAGATGAATTTGGAACTATCAATCCAACATGGTTTGTAGTAGCTCTTTGAAATTTGACAAAATAAAGTCGTTCTCAGTATTGTCTCTATGGTTTGTTTCCTCTTCAAGTAGCCCAAGGCACAGACTGTGGAAAAGCACGTTCATTTAAAGGGGTTGCCAAGCTTAAAAGAAATAACGAGTTTCCGAAATACCAGCAAATATTTTATCACCCAATCTTGATGATACTTGCTGATAATGATCAGTACACAAATCCCACTTGACACACCAAATTTTGTTCTTCTAGGTTGAAGCGTTAGTCCACAGTAGCAGTTTATATTTTTAGGTTTCCCTCTGTTCTCTCCTATATAGATAGATGAATTTGGAACTCTAAATCCAACAAGGTTTGTAGTAGCTCTTTGAAACTTGACAAAATAAAGGAGTTCTCAATTTTGTCTCTATGATTTGTTTCCTCTTCAAGTAGCCCAGGCAGAGATTGTGGAAAAGCACTTTCATTGAAAGGGGTTGCCAATCTTCCAAGAAATTACGGGTTTCCGAAATACCATCAAATATTTTTTCACCCAATCTTGATGATACGTGGTGGTAATGAGAAGTACACAAATCCCACATGGCTCACCAAATTTTGTTCTTCTAGTTTAAGCGTTCGTTTACAGTAGCAGTTTATATTTTTAGGATCCCTCTGTTCTCGCCTATATAGATAGATTAATTTGGAACTCTAAATCCAACATGGTTTGTAGTAGCTATTTGAAACTTGACAAAATAAAGGAGTTCTCAGTTTTGTCTTTATGCATTGTTTCTTCTTCAAGTAGCACCTGGCACAGACTGTGGAAAAGCACTTTCATTTAGAGGGGTTGCCAAGCTTCTAAGAAATAACGAGTTTCCGAAATACCAGCAAATATTTTTTCACGCAATCTTGATGATACGTGGTGGTAATGATCAGTACACAAATCCCACTTGGCTCACCAAACTGTGTTCTTCTAGGTTGAAGCATTCGTTTACAATAGCAGTTTTTATTTTTAGGTTTCACTCTGTTCTCTCCTATATAGATAGATGAATTTGGAACTCTAAATCCAACATGGTTTGTAGTAGCTCTTTTAAACTTGACAAAAAAAAGTAGTTCCCAGTTTTGTCTCTATGATTTGTTTTCTCTTCAAGTAGCCCTAAGAAGAGACTTGAAAAAGCACTTTCATTGAAAGGAGTTGCCAAGCTTCCAAGAAATTACGAGTTTCCGAAATACCAGCAAATACTGTTTCACCCAATCTTGATGATACCTTTTGGTAATGACAAGTACACAAATCCCACTTGGCTCACCCAATTTTGTTCTTCTCGGTTGAAGCGTTCGTTTACAGTAGCAGTTTTTTTTTAGGTATCACTCTGTTCTCTCCTATATAGATAGATGAATTTGGAACTCTAAATCCAACATGGTTTGTAGTAGCTCTTTGAAACTTGACAAAATAAAGGAGTTCTCAGTTTTGTCTTTATGCGTTGTTTCTTCTTCAAGTAGCACTAGGCACAGACTGTGGAAAAGCCCTTTCATTAAGAGGGGTTGCCAAGCTTCTAAGAAATAACGAGTTTCCGAAATACCAGCAAATATTTTTTCACGCAATCTTGATGATACGTGGTGGTAATGATCAGTACACAAATCCCACTTGGCTCACCAAACTGTGTTCTTCTAGGTTGAAGCGTTCGATTACAGTAGCAGTTTTTATTTTTAGGTTCACTCTGTTCTCTCCTATATAGATAGATGAATTTGGAACTCTAAATCCAACATGGTTTGTAGTAGCTCTTTGAAACTCGACAATAAAAAGTAGTTCCCAGTTTTGTCTCTATGATTTGTTTTCTCTTCAATTAGCCCTAAGCAGAGACTGTGGAAAAGCACTTTCATTGAAAGGAGTTGCCAAGCTTCCAAGAAATTATGAGTTTCCGAAATACCAGCAAATACTGTTTCACCCAATTTTGATGATACGTGGTTGTAATGACAAGTACACAAATCCCACTTGGCTCACCAAATTTTGTTCTTCTAGGTTGAAGCATTCGTTTACAGTAGCAGTTTTTGTTTTTAGGTTTCACTTTGTTCTCTCTTATATTGATAGATGAATATGGAACTCTTAATCCAACATGGTTTGTAGTAGCTTTTTGAAATTTGACAAAATAAAGTCATTCTCAGTATTGCCTCTATGGTTTGTTTCCTCTTCAAGTAGCCCTAGGAACAGACTGTGGAAAAGCACTTTCATTGAAAGGGGTTGCCAAGCTTCCAAGAAATAACGAGTTTCCGAAATACCAGCAAATATTTTTTCACCCAATCTTGATGATACTTGGTGGTAATGAGAAGTACACAAATCCCACTTGGCTCACCAAATTTTGTTCTTCAAATTTGAAGCGTTCGTTTACAGTATCAGTTTATATTTTTAGGTTTCCCTCTGTTCTCTCCTATATACATAGATGAATTTGGAAAACTAAATCCAACATGGTTTGTAGTAGCTCTTTGAAACTTGACAAAATAAAGGAGATCTCAGTTTTCTCTCTATGGCTTGTTTCTTCTTCAAGTAGCCCTAGGCACAGACTGTGGAAAAGCACTTTCATTGAGAGGGATTGCCAAGCTTCTAAGAAATAACGAGTTTCTAAAATACCAGCAAACATTTTTTCACCCAAACTTGAAGGTACTTGGTGGTAATGATCAGTACAAAAATCCCACTTGGCTCACCAAATTTTGTTCTTCTAGGTTGAAGCGTTCGTCCACAGTAGCAGTTTTTATATTTAGGTTTCACTCTCTTCTCTCCTATATAGATAGATGAATTTGGAACAGTAAATCCAACATGGTTTGTAGTAGCTCTTTGAAAATTGATAAAATAAAGGAGTTCTCTGTTTTGTCTCTATGATTTGTTTTCTCTTCAAGTAGCCATAAGCAAAGACTGATGAAAAGCACTTTCATTGAAAGGAGTTCCCAAGCTTCCAAGAAATTACGAGTTTCCGAAATACCAGCAAATACTTTTTCACCCAATCTTGATGATACGTGGTGATAATGACACGTACACAAATCCCACTTGATTCACCAAATTTTCTTCTTCTAGGTTGAAGCTTTCGTTTAGAGTTGCAGTTTTTATTTTTAGGTTTCACTTTGTTCTCTACTATATAGATAGATGAATTTGGAACTCTTAATCCAACATGGTTTGAAGTAGCTCTTTGAAACTTGACAAAATAAAGGAGTTCTCAGTCTTGATCTATGGTTTGTTTCCTCTTCAAGTAGCCCTAGGCACAGACTGTGGAAAAGCACATTAACTGAGAGGGGTTGCCAAGCTTCTAAGAAATAACGAGTTTCCGAAATACCAGCAAATATTTTTTCACCCAATCTTGATGATACTTGGTGGTAATGATCAGTATACCAATCCCCCTTGGCTCTCCAAATTTTGTTCTTCAAGGTTGAAGCGTTCGTCTACAGTAGCAGTTTTTATAATTAGGTTTCACTCTGTTATCTTCTATATAGATAGATGAATTTGGAACTCTAAATCCAACATGGTTTGTAGTAGTTCTGTGAAACTTGACAAAATACAGGAGTTCTGAGTATTGTCTCTATGGTTTGTTTCCTCTTCAAGTAGCCCTAGGCACAGACTGTGGAAATGCACTTTCATTGAAAGGGGTTGCCAAGCTTCCAAGGAATAACGAGTTTCCGAAATACCAGCAAATATTTTTTCACCCAATCTTGATGATACTTGGTGGTAATGATCAGTACACAAATCCCACAGGGCCAACCAAATTTTGTTCTTCTAAGTTTAAGCGTTCGTCTACAGTAGCAGTTTTTATATTTAGGTTTCACTCTGTTCTCTCCTATATAGATAGATGAATTTGGAACTCTACATCCAACATGGTTTGTAGTAGCTGTTTGAAACTTGACAAAATAAAGGAGTTCTCAGTTTTGTCTCTATGGTTTGTTTCCTCTTCAAGTAGCCCTATAAACAGACTGTGGAAAAGCACTTTAATTGAGAGCGGTTGCCAAGCTTCTACGAAATAACGAGTTTCCGAAATACCAACAAATATTTTTTCACCCAATCTTGATGATACTTGGTTGTAATGATAAGTCCACACATCGCACTTGGCTCAACAAATTTTGTTCTTCTAGGTTTAAGCGTTCGTCTACAGTAGCAGTTTTTATATTTATGTTTCACTCTGTTCTCTCTTATATAGATAGATGAATTTGGAACTCTAAATCCAACATGCTTTGTAGTAGTTCTTTGAAACGTGACAAAATACAGGAGTTCTCAGTATTGTCCCTATCGTTTGTTTCCACTTCAAGTAGCCCTAGGCACAGACTGTGGAAATGCATTTTCATTGAAAGGGGTTGCCAAGCTTAAAAGAAATAACGAGTTTCTGAAATACCAACAAATATTTCTTCACCCAATCTTGATGATACTTGGTGGTAATGATCAGTACACAAATCCCACTTTGCCACCAAATTTTGTTTTTCTAGGTTTAAGAGTTCGTCTAGAGTAGCAGTTTTTATATTTAGGTTTCACTCTGTTCTCTCTTATATAGAAAGATGAATTTGGAAGTCTAAATCCAACATGGTTTGTAGTACCTGTTTGTAACTTGAGAAAATAAAGGAGTTCTCAGTTTTATCGCTAAGGTTTGTTTCCTCTTCAAGTAGCCATATGCACAAACTGTGGAAAAGCACTTTCAATGCGAGGGGTTGCCAAGCTTGTACGAAATAACGATTTTCCGAAACACCAGCAAATATTTTCTCACCCAATCTTGATGATACTTGGTGGAAATGATAAGTCCACAAATCGCACTTGGCTCACCAAATTTTGTTCTTCTAGGTTGAAGCGTTCGTTTACAGTAGCAGTTTATATTTTTAGTTTTCCCTCTGTTCTTTCCTATATAGATAGATGAATTTGGAACTCTAAATCCAACATGGTTTGTAGTAGCTCTTTGAAACTTGACAAAATAAAGGAGTTCTCAGTTTTGTCTCTATGATTTGTTTCCTCTTCAAGTAGCCCTAAGCAGAGACTGTGGAAAAGCGTTTTCATTGAAAGGGTTTGCCAAGCTCCCAAAAAATTACGGGTTTCCGAAATACCAGCAAATATTTTTTCACCCAATCTTGATGATACTTGGTGGTAATTACAAGTACACAAACCCACTTAGCTCACCAAATTTTGCTCTTTTATGTTGAAGCATTCGTTTACAAGAGCAGTTTTTATTTTTAGGTTTCCCTCTGTTCTCTCCTATACAGATAGATTAATTTGGAACTCAAAATCCAACATGGTTTGTAGTAGCTCTTTGAAACTTGACAAAATAAAATGTTCTCAGTTTTGTCTCTATGGTTTGTTTCCTCTTCAAATAGCCCTAAGCAGATACTGCGGAAAAGCCAAGCTTGCAAGAAATTACGAGTTTCCGAAATACCAGCAAATATTTTTTCACCCATTCTTGATAATACGTGGTGGTAATGATTAGTACACAAATCCCACTTGGCTCACCAAATTGTGTTCTTCTATGTTGAAGTGTTCATGACACTAGCAGTTTATATTTGGAGGTTTCCCTCTGTTCTCTCCTATATAGATAGCTGAATTTGGAACTCTAAATCCAGCATGGTGTGTAGTAGCGCTTTGAAACTTGACAAAAAAAGTAGTTCTCAGTTTTGTCTCTATGATTTGTTTCCTCTTCAAGTAGCCCTAAGCAGAGACTGTGGAAAAGCACTTTCATTGAGAGGGGTTGCCAAGCTTCTAAGAAATAATGAGTTTCTGAAATACCGGCAAATATTTCTTCACCCAATCTTGATGGTACTTGGGGATATTCGTATGTACACCAATCCCCCTTGGCTCACCAAATTTTGTTCTTCAAGGTTGAAGCGTTCGTCTACAGTAGCAGTTTTTATATTTCGGTTTCACTCTGTTATCTTCTATATAGATAGATGAATTTGAAACTCTAAATCCAACATGGTTTGTAATAGCTCTTTAATACTTGACAAAATAAAAGAGTTCTCAATATTGTCTCAATGGTTTGTTTCCTCTTAAAGTAGCCCTAGGCACAGACTGTGGAAAAGCACTTTAATTGAGATGGTTTGCCAAGCATCAAAGAAATAACGAGTTTTCGAAATACCAGCAAATATTTTTTCACCCAATCTTGATAATACTTGCTGGTAATGATATGTACACAAATCCCACTTGACTCACCAAATTTTGTTCTTCTAGTTTGAAGCGTTCGTTTACAGTAGCAGTTTATATTTTTAGGTTTCCCTCTGTTCTCTCCTATATAGATAGATGAATTTGGAACTCTAAATCCAACATGGTTTGTAGTAGCTCTTTGAAACTTGACAAAATAAAGGAGTTCTCAGTTTTGTCTCTATGATTTGTTTCCTCTTCAAGTAGCCCTAAGCAGAGACTGTGGACAAGCACATTCATTGAAAGGGGTTGCCAAGCTTACAAGAAATTACGAGTTTCCGAAATACCAGCAAATATTTTTTCACCCAATCTTGATGATACTTGGTGGTAATGACAAGTACACAAATCCCACTTGACTCACCAAATTTTGTACTTCTAGGTTGAAGCGTTCGTTTACAGTAGCTGTTTTTATTTTTAGGTTTCACTCTGTTCTCTCCTATATAGATCGATGAATTTGGAACTGTTAATCCAACATTGTTTGTAGTATCTCTTTGAAACTTGACAAGCTAAAATAGTTCTCAGTTTTGTCTCTATGGTTTGTTTCTTCTTCAAGTAGCCCTAGGCACAGACTGTGGAAAAGCACTTTCATTCAGAGGTGTTGCCAAGCTTTTATGAAATAATCAGTTTTCGAAATACCAGCAAATATTTTTTCACCCAATCTTGATGATACGTGGTGTTAATGATCAGTAGACAAATCCCACTTGGCTCACCAAATTGTGTTCTTTTAGGTTGAAGTGTTCCTTTACAGTAGCAGTTTATACTTTTAGGTTTCCCTCTGTTCTCTCCTATATAGATATCTGAATTTGGAACTCTAAATCCAGCATGGTTTGTAGTAGCGCTTTGAAACTTGACAAAAAAAAAAAGCAGTTCCCAGTTTTGACTCTATGATTTGTTTTCTCTTCAAGTAGCCCTAAGCAGAGACTGTGGAAAAGAACTTTCATTTAAAGTAGTTGCCAAGCTTCCAAGAAATTACTAGTTTCCGAAATACCAGCAAATACTGTTTCACCCAATCTTGATGATACGTGGTGGTAATGACAAGTACACAAATCCCACTTGGCTCACCAAATTTTGTTCTTCTAGGTTGACGCGTTCGTTTACAGTAGCAGTTTTTATTTTTAGGTTTCACTCTGTTCTCTAATATATAGACAGATGAATTTGGAACTCTAAATCCAACATGGTTTGTAGTACCACTTTGAAACTTGACAATATAAAGGAGTTCTCAGTTTTGTCTCTATGGTTGTTTCCTCTTCAAGTAGCCCTAGGCACAGACTGTGGAAAAGCTCTTTCATTGAGAGGGTTTCCCAAGCTTCTAAGAGTTTCTGAAATACCAGCAAATATTTTTTCACCCAATCTTGATGATACTTGGTGGTAATAATCAATACACAAATCTCACTTGGCTCAAAAAACTTTGTTCTTCTAGGTTGAAGCGTTCGTCTACAGTAGCAGTTTTTATATTTTCGTTTAACTCTGTTCTCTCTTATATAGATAGATGAATTTGGAACTCTAAATGCAACATGGTTTGTAGTAGGTCTTTGAAACTTGACAAAATAAAAGAGTTCTCAGTTTTGTTTCTATGGTTTGTTTCTTCTTCAAGTAGCCCTAGGCACAGACTGCGGAAAGGCACTTTCATTGAGAGTTGTTGCCAAGCTTCTAAGAAATAACGAGTTTCCAAAATACCAGCAAATATTTTTTTACCCAATCTTGATGATACTGGTGGTAATGATCAGTACACAAATCCCACTTGACTCACCAAGTTTGGTTCTTCTAAGTTGAAGCGTTCGTTTACAGTAGCAGTTTTTATTTTTAGGTTTTACTCTGTTCTCTCCTATATGGATAGATGAATTTGGAACTCTAAATCCAACATGGTTTGTAGTAGCTCTTTGAAACTTGACAAAATAAAGGTGTTCTCATTTTTGTCCCTATGGTTTGTTTTCTCTTCAAGTAGCCCTAGGCACAAACTGTGGAAAAGCACTTTCATTGAAAGGGGTTGCCAAGCGTCTAAGAAATAACGAGTTTCCGAAATACCAGCAAATATTTTTTCACCCAATCTTGATGATAATCGGTGGTAATGATTAGTACACAAATGCCACTTGGCTCACCAAATTGTGTTCTTCTAGGTTGAAGCGTTCTTTTACAAGAGCAGTTTTTATTTTTAGGTTTCACTCTGTTCTCTTTTATACAGATAGATAGATTTGGAACTCTAAATACAACATGGTTTGTAGTAGCTCTTTGAAACTTGACAAAATGAAGGAGTTCTCAGTTTTGTCTCTATGGTTTGTTTAATCTTCAAGTAGCCCTAGGCACAGACTGTGGAAAAGCACTTTCATTGAGAGGGGTTGCAAGGCTACTAAGAAATAACGAGTTTCCGAAATACCAGCAATTTTTTTTTTCACCCATCATGATGATACTTGGTGCTAATGACAAGTACACAAATCCCACTTGGCTCACCAAATTTGGTTCTTCTAGGTTGAAGCGTTCGTTTACAGTAACAGTTTTTATTTTTAGGTTTCACTCTGTTCTTTTTTATATAGATAGATGAATTTGGAACTCTAAATCCAACATGGATTGTAGTAGCTCTTCTAAACTTGACAAAATGAAGAAGTTCTCAGTTTTGTCTCTATGTTTTGTTTCCTCTTCAAGTAGCCCTAGTCATAGACTGTGGAAAGGCACTTTCATTGAGAGGGGTTGCCAGGCTTCTAAGAAATAACGAGTTTCCCAAATACCAGCAAATATTTTTTCACCCAATCTTGATGATACTTGGTGGTAATGACAAGAACACAAATCCCACTTGGCTCACCAAATTTTGTTCTTCTAGGTTGAAGCGTTCGTTTACAGTAGCAGTTTATATTTTTAGGTTTCCCTCTGTTCTCTCCTATATAGATAGATGAATTTGGAACTCTAAATCCAACATGGTTTGTAGTAGCTCTTTAAAACTTGAGAAAATAAAGGAGTTCTCAGTTTGGTCTCTATGATTTTTTTCCTCTTCAAGTAGCCCTAAGCAGAGACTGTGGAAAAGCAGTTTCATTGAAAGGGTTTGCCAAACTCCCAAGAAATTACGGGTTTCCGAAATACCAGCAAATATTTTTTCACCCAATCTTGATGATACTTGGTGGTAAAGACATCTACACAAATCCCACCTGGCTCTCCAAATTTTGCTCTTCTAGGTTGAAGCGTTCGTTTACAGTAGAAGTTTTTATATTTAGGTTTCCCTCTGTTCTCTCCTATATAGATAGATGAATTTGGAACTCTAAATCCAACATGGTTTGTAATAGCTCTTTGAAACGTGACAAAATAAAAATGTTCTCAGTTTTGTCTCTATGGTTTGTTTCCTCTTCAAAGAGCCCTAGGCACAGACTGGGGCAAAGCACATTCATTGAGAGGAGTTGCCAAGCTTCTAACAAATAACAAGTTTCCGAAATACCAGCAAATATTTTTTCACCCAATCTTGATGATAATTGGTGGTAATGATTAGTACACAAATGCCACTTGGCTCACCAAATTGTGTTCTTCTAGGTTGAAGCGTTCGTTTACAGTAGCAGTTTTTATTTTTAGGTTTCACTTTGTTCTTTCCTATATAGGTAGATGAATTTGGAACTCTTAATCCAACATGGTTTGAAGTAGCGCTTTGAAACTTGACAAAATAAAGGAGTTCTCAGTTTTGTCTCTATGGTTTGTTTCCTCTTCAAGTAGCCCTAGGCACAAAGTGTGGAAAAGCACTTTCATTGAGAGGGGTGGCCAAGCTTCTACGAAATAACGAGTTTCCGAAATACCAGCAAATATTTTTTCACCCAAACTTGATGATACTTGGTGGTAATGATCAGTACACCAATCCCACTTGGCTCACCAAATTGTGTTCTTCTAGGTTGAAGCTTTCGTCTACAGTAGCAGTTTTTATATTTAGGTTTCACTCTGTTCTCTTTCATATATATAGATGAATTTGGAACTCTAATACAAACATGGATTGTAGTAGCTCTTTGAAACTTGACAAAATAAAGTAGGTCTCCGTTTTGTCTCTATGGTTTGCTTCCTCTTCAAGTAGCCCTAGGCACAGACTGTGGAAAAGCACTTTCATTGAGAGGGGTTGCCAAGCCCCTAAGAAATAATGAGTTTTCGAAATACCAGCAAATATTTTTTCACCCAATCTTGATGGTGCTTGGTGGAAATGATCGGTACAGAAATCCCACTAGTCTCACCAATTTTGTTCTTCTAGTTTGAAGCGTTCGTTTAAAGTAGCAGTTTATATTTTTAGGTTTCCCTCTGTTCTCTCCTATATAGATAGCTGAATTTTAACTCTAAATCCAACATGGTTTGTACTAGCACTTTGAAACTTGATAAAAAAAGTAGTTCTCAGTTTTGTCTCTATGATTTCTTTCCTCTTCAAGTAGCCCTAAGCAGAGACTGTGGAAAAGCACTTTCATTGAAAGGGGTTGCCAAGCTTCCAAGAAATTACGAGTTTCCGAAATACCAGCAAATACTTTTTCACCCAATCTTGATGATAAGTGGTGGTAATGACAAGTACACAAATCCCACTTGGCTCACCAAATTTTGTTCTTCTCGGTTGAAGCATTCGTTTACAGTAGCAGTTTTTATTTTTTCGGATTCACTTTGTTCTCTCCTATATATATAGATGAATTTGGAAATCTAAATCCAACATGGTTTGTAGTAGCTCCTTGAAACTTGACAACATAAAGGAGTTCTCAGTTTTGTCTCTATGGTTTATTTCCTCTTCAGGTAGCCCTAGGCACAGACTGTGGAAAAGCACTTTCATTGTGAGGGGTTGCCAAGCCTCTAAGAAATAATGAGTTTTCGAAATACCAGGAAATATTTTTTCACCCAGTCTTGATGGTGCTTGGTGGTACTGATCGGTACAGAAATCCCACTTGACTCACCAAATTTTGTTCTTCTCGGTTGAAGCATTCGTTTACAGTAGCAGTTTTTATTTTTGGTTTCACTCTGTTCTCTCCTATATAGGTAGATGAATTTGGAACTCTAAATCCAACATGGTTTGTAGTAGCTCTTTGAAACTTGACAAAATAAAGGAGTTCTCAGTTTTGTCTCTATGGTTTGTTTCCTCTTCAAGTAGCCCTAAGCAGAGACTGTGGAAAAGCACTTTAATTGAAAGAAGTTGCCAAGCTTCCAAGAAATTACGAGTTTCCGAAATACCAGCAAATACTTTTTCACCCAATCTTGATGATATGTGGTTTTAATAACAAGTACACAAATCCCACTTGGATCACCAAATTTAGTTCTTCTAGGTTTAAGTGATCGTGTACAGTAGCAGTTTTTATTTTTAGGTTTCACTTTGTTCTTTCCTATATAGGTAGATGAATTTGGAACTCTTAATCCAACATGGTTTGAAGTAGCGCTTTGAAACTTGACAAAATAAAGGAGTTCTCAGTTTTTTCTCTATGGTTTGTTTCCTCTTCAAGTAGCCCAAGGCACAGACTGTGGAAAAGCACTTTCATTGAGAGGGGTGGCCAAGCTTCTACGAAATAACGAGTTTCCGAAATACCAGCAAATATTTTTTCACCCAAACTTGATGATACTTGGTGGTAATGATCAGTACACCAATCCCACTTGGCTCACCAAATTGTGTTCTTCTAGGTTGAAGCTTTCGTCTACAGTAGCAGTTTTTATATTTAGGTTTCACTCTGTTCTCTTTCATATATATAGATGAATTTGGAACTCTAATACAAACATGGATTGTAGTAGCTCTTTGAAACTTGACAAAATAAAGTAGGTCTCCGTTTTGTCTCTATGGTTTGTTTCCTCTTCAAGTAGCCCTAGGCACAGACTGTGGAAAAGCACTTTCATTGAGAGGGGTTGCCAAGCCTCTAAGAAATAATGAGTTTTCGAAATACCAGCAAATATTTTTTCACCCAGTCTTGATGGTGCTTGGTGGTACTGATCGGTACAGAAATCCCACTTGACTCACCAAATTTTGTTCTTCTCGGTTGAAGCATTCGTTTACAGTAGCAGTTTTTATTTTTCGGTTTCACTTTGTTCTCTCCTATATAGATAGATGAATTTCGAAATCTAAATCCAACATGGTTTGTAGTAGCTCCTTGAAACTTGACAAAATAAAGGAGTTCTCACTTTTGTCTCAATGGTTTGTTTCCTCTTCAAGTAGCCCTAGGCACAGACTGTGGAAAAGCACTTTCATTGAGAGGGTTTGCAAGCTTCTAAGAAATAATGAGTTTCCTAATTACCAGGAAATATTTTTCCAACCAATCTTTATGATACTTGGTTTTAATAATCAGTACACCAATCCCACTTGGCTCACCAAATTTTGTTTTTCTAGGTTGAAGCGTTCGTCTACAGTAGCAGTTTTTATATTTAGGTTTCACTCTGTTCTCTTCTATATAGATACATGAATTTGGAACTCTAAATCCAACATGGTTTGTAGTAGCTCGTTGAAACTTTACAAAATAAAGGAGTTCTCAGTATTGTCTCTATGGTTTGTTTCCTCTTCAAGGATCCCTAGGCACAGATGTGGAAAAGCATTTTCAATGAAAGCGATTGCCAAGCTTCCAAGAAATAACGAGTTTCCGAAATACCAGCAAATATTTTTTCACCCAATCTTTATGATACTTGGTGGTAATGATCGGTGCAGAAATCCCACTTGACTCACCAAATTTTGTTCTTCTAGTTTGAAGCCTTCGTTTACAGTAGCAGTCTATATTTTTAGGTTTCCCTCTGTTCTCTCCTATATAGATACCTGAATTTGGAACTCTAAATCCAACATGGTTTGTACTAGCTATTTGAAACTTGACAAAATAAAGGAGTTCTCAGTTTTGTCTCTATGATTTGTTTCCTCTTCAAGTAGCGCTAAGCAGAGACTGTGGAAAAGCCCTTTTATTGAAAGGTGTTGCCAAGCTTCCAAGAAATTACGATTTTCTGAAATACCAGCAAATATTTTTTCACCCAATCTTGATGATACTTGGTGGTAATGAAAAGTACTCAAATCCCACTTGGCTCACTAAGTTTTGCTCCTCTAGTTTGAAGCGTTCGTTTACAGTAGCAGTTTTTATTTTTGGTTTCACTCTGTTTTCTCCTATATAGATAGATGAATTTGGAACTCTAAATCCTACATGGTTAGTAGTAGCTCTTTGAAACTTGACAAAATAAAGGAGTTCTCAGTTTTGTCTCTATTTTTTGTTTCCTCTTCAAGTATCCCTAGGCACAGACTGTGGAAAAGGATTTTCTTTGAAAGGAGTTGCCAAGCTTCCAAGAAATTACAATTTTCCGAAATACCAGCAAATACTTTTTCACCCAATCTTGATGATACTTGGTGGTAATGATCAGTACACCAATCCAACTTGACTCAATAAATTTTATTCTTCTAGGTTGAAGCGTTCGTCTACAGTAGCAGTTTTTATATTTAGGTTTCACTTTGTTCTCTCCTGTAGAGATAGATGAATTTGGAACTCTAAATCCAACATGGTTTGCAGTAGATCTTTGAAACTTGACAAAATAAAGTCGTTCTCAGTTTTGTCTCTAAGATTTGTTTCCTCTTCAAGTAGCCCTAAGCAGAGACTGTGGAAAAGCACTTTTATTGAAAGGGGTTGCCAAGCTTTCAAGAAATTACGAGTTTCCGAAACACCAGCAAACATTTTTTCACCCAATCTTGATGATACTTTTTGGTAATGATCGGTACAGAAATCCCACTTGACTCACTAAATTTTGTTCTTCTAGTTTGAAGCGTTCGTTTACAGTAGCAGTTTATATTTTTAGGTTTCCCTCTGTTCTCTCTTATATATATAGCTGAATTTGGAACTCTAAATCCAACATGGTTTGTACTAGCTCTTTGAAACTTGACAAAAAAAGTAGTTCTCAGTTTTGTCTCTCTGGTTTGTTTCCTCTTCAAGTAGCCCTAGGTACAGATTGTGGAAAAGCATTTTCATTGAGAGGGGTTGCCAAGCTTCTAAGAAATAACGAGTTTCCAAAATACCAGCAAATATTTTTTCACCCAATCCTGATGATACTTTTTGGTAATGATCAGTACACAAATCCCACTTGGCTCAACTAATTTTGTTCTTCTAGGTTGAAGCTTTCGTTTACAGTAGCAGTATTTATTTTTAGGTTTCACTCTCTTCTCTCCTATATAGATAGATGAATTTGGAAATCTAAATCCAACATGGTTTGTAGTAGCTCTTTTGAAACTTGACAATATAAATGAGTTCTCAGTTTTGTCTCTATGGTTTGTTTCCTCTTCAAGTAGCCCTAGGCAAGACTGTGGAAAAGCACTCTCAATGAGAGTTGTTGCCAAACTTCTAAGAAATAACGAGTTTCCAAAATACCAGCAATATTTTTTCACCCAATCTTGATGATACTGGTGGTAATGATCAGTACACGAATCCCACAAGACTCACCAAATTTGTTTCTTCTAGGTTGAAGCGTTCGTTTACAGTAGCAGTTTATATTTTTAGTGGTCCCTTTGTTCTCTAATATAGATAGATGAATTTGGAACTTTAAATCCAATATGGTTTGTAGTAGCTATTTGAAACTTGACAAAATAAAGGAGTTCTCAGTTTTGTCTCTATGATTTGTTTCCTCCTGAAGTATCCCTAAGCAGAGACTGTGGAAAAGCACTTTCATTGAAAGGGGTTGCCAAGCTTCCAAGAAATTACGAGTTTACGAAATACCAGCAAATATTTATTCACCCAATCTTGATGATACTTGGTGTTAATGACAAGTACGCAAATACCCCTTGACTCAAAATTGTGTTCTTCTAGGTTGAAGCTTTCGTTTACAGTAGCAGTTTTTATTTTTAGATTTTGCTCTGTTCTCTTTTATATAGATAGATGAATTTGGAACTCTAAATCCAACATGGTTTGTAGTAGCTCTTTGAAAATTGACAAAATGAAGGAGTTCCAGTTTTGTCTCTATGTTTTGTTTCCTCTTCAAGTAGCCCGAGGCACAGACTGTGGAAAAGCACTTTCATTGAGAGGAGTTTGCCAGGTTTCTAAGTAATAACGATTTTTGGAAATACCAGCAATATTTTTTCACCCAATCTTGATGATACTTGTTTGGTAATGACAAGTACACAATCCCACCTGGCTCACCAAATTTTGTTCTTCTAGGGTGAAGCGTTCGTTACGGTAGCAGTTTATATTTTTAGGTTTCACTCTGTTCTCTCCTATATAGATAGATGAATTTGGAACTCTAAATCCAATATGGTTTGTAGTAGCTCTTTGAAACTTGACAAAATAAAAAAATTTCTCAGTTTTGTCTCTAGGTTTGATTTCTCTTCAAGTAGCCGGAGGCACAGACTTTGGAAAAGCAAGTCCATTTACAGGGTTTCTCAAGCTTCTAAGAAATAACGAGTTTCCGAAATATCAGCAAATATTTTTTTCACCCAATCTTGATGATACTTGGTGGAAATGATCAGTACACCAATCCCACTTGGCTCACTAAATTTTATTCTTCTAGGTTGAAGCGTTCGTCTACAGTAGAAGTTTTTATATTTAGGGTTCACTCTGTTCTCTTCTATAGAGATAGATGAAGTTGGAACTCTAAATCCAACATGGTTGGTAGTAGCTCTTTGAAACTTGACAAAATAAAGGATTTCTCAGTTTTGTCTCTATGATTTGTTTCCTCTTCAAGTAGCCCTAAGCAGAGACTGTGGAAAAGCACTTTCATTGAAAGGGGTTGCCAAGCTTCCAAGAAATTACGAGTTTCCGAAACACCAGCAAACATTTTTTCACCCAATCTTGATGATACTTTTTGGTAATGATCGGTACAGAAATCCCACTTGACTCACCAAATTTTGTTCTTCTAGTTTGAAGCGTTCGTTTACAGTAGCAGTTTTTATTTTTAGGTTTTCTCTCTGTTCTCTCGTATATAGATAGCTGAATTTGGAACTCTAAATCCAACATGGTTTGTACTAGCTCTTTGAATCTTGACAAAAAAAGTAGTTCTCAGTTTTGTCCCTATGGTTTGTTTCCTCTTCAAGTAGCCCTAGGTACAGATTGTGGAAAAGCATTTTCATTGAGAGGGGTTGCCAAGCTACTAAGAAATAACGAGTTTCCAAAATACCAGCAAATATTTTTTCACCCAATCTTGATGATACTTGGTGGTAATGATCAGTACACAAATCCCACTTGGCCATCAAATTTTGTTTTTCTAGGTTTAAGAGTTCGTCTACAGTAGCAGTTTTTATATTTAGGTTTCACACTGTTCTCTCCTATATAGATAGATGAATTTGGAACTCTAAATCCAACATGGTTTGTAGTACCTGTTTGAAACTTGAGAAAATAAAGGAGTTCTTAGTTTTGTCTCTAAGGTTTGTTTCCTCTTCAAGTAGCCCTATGCACAGACTGTGGAAAAGCACTTTCATTTGGAGGGGTTGCCAAGCTTCTACGAAGTAACGAGTTTCCGAAACACCAGCAAGTATTTTTTCACCCAATCTTGATGATACTTGGTGGTAATGATAAGTCAACAAATCGCCCTTGGCTCAAAAAATTTTGTTCTTCTAGGTTTAAGAGTTCGTCTACAGTAGCAGTTTTTATATTTAGGTTTCATACTGTTCTCTCCTATATAGATAGATGAATTTGGAACTCTAAATCCAACATGGTTTGTAGTAGCTCTTTGAAACTTAACAAAATAAAGGAGTTGTCAGTTTTGTCTCTATGATTTGTTTCCTTTTCAAGTAGCCCTAAGAAGAGACTGTGGAAAAGCACTTTCATTGAAAGGGGTTGCCAAGCTTCCATGAAATTAGGATTTTCCGAAATACCAGCAAATATTTTTTAACCCAAACTTGATGATCCTTGGTGGTAATGACAGGTACTCAAATCCCACTTGGCTCACCCAATTTTGTTCCTCTAGGTTGAAGCGTTCGTTTACAGTAGCAGTTTTTATTTTTGGTTTCACTCTGTTCTCTCCTATATAGGTAGATGAATTTGGAACTCTAAATCCAACATGGTTTGTAGTAGCTCTTTGAAACTTGACAAAATAAAGGAGTTCTCAGTTTTGTCTCTATGGCTTGTTTCCTCTTCATGTAGCCCTAAGCAGAGACTGTGGAAAAGCACTTTAATTGAAAGAAGTTGCCAAGCTTCCAAGAAATTACGAGCCCGAAATACCAGCAAATACTTTTTCACCCAATCTTGATGATATGTGGTTTTAATAACAAGTACACAAATCCCACATGGCTCACCAAATTTAGTTCTTCTAGGTTTAAGTGATCGTGTACAGTAGCAGTTTTTATTTTTAGGTTTCACTTTGTTCTTTCCTATATAGGTAGATGAATTTGGAACTCTTAATCCAACATGGTTTGAAGTAGCGCTTTGAAACTTGACAAAATAAAGGAGTTCTCAGTTTTTTCTCTATGGTTTGTTTCCTCTTCAAGTAGCCCAAGGCACAGACTGTGGAAAAGCACTTTCATTGAGAGGGGTGGCCAAGCTTCTACGAAATAACGAGTTTCCGAAATACCAGCAAATATTTTTTCACCCAAACTTGATGATACTTGGTGGTAATGATCAGTACACCAATCCCACTTGGCTCACCAAATTGTGTTCTTCTAGGTTGAAGCTTTCGTCTACAGTAGCAGTTTTTATATTTAGGTTTCACTCTGTTCTCTTTCATATATATAGATGAATTTGGAACTCTAATACAAACATGGATTGTAGTAGCTCTTTGAAACTTGACAAAATAAAGTAGGTCTCCGTTTTGTCTCTATGGTTTGCTTCCTCTTCAAGTAGCCCTAGGCACAGACTGTGGAAAAGCACTTTCATTGAGAGGGGTTGCCAAGCCCCTAAGAAATAATGAGTTTTCGAAATACCAGCAAATATTTTTTCACCCAATCTTGATGGTGCTTGGTGGAAATGATCGGTACAGAAATCCCACTTGTCTCACCAATTTTGTTCTTCTAGTTTGAAGCGTTCGTTTAAAGTAGCAGTTTATATTTTTAGGTTTCCCTCTGTTCTCTCCTATATAGATAGCTGAATTTTAACTCTAAATCCAATATGGTTTGTACTAGCACTTTGAAACTTGATAAAAAAAAGTAGTTCTCAGTTTTGTCTCTATGATTTCTTTCCTCTTCAAGTAGCCCTAAGCAGAGACTGTGGAAAAGCATTTTCATTGAAAGGGGTTGCCAAGCTTCCAAGAAATTACGAGTTTCCGAAATACCAGCAAATACTTTTTCACCCAATCTTGATGATAAGTGGTGGTAATGACAAGTACACAAATCCCACTTGGCTCACCAAATTTTGTTCTTCTCGGTTGAAGCATTCGTTTACAGTAGCAGTTTTTATTTTTTCGGATTCACTTTGTTCTCTCCTATATAGATAGATGTATTTGGAAATCTAAATCCAACATGGTTTGTAGTAGCTCCTTGAAACTTGACAACATAAAGGAGTTCTCAGTTTTGTCTCTATGGTTTATTTCCTCTTCAGGTAGCCTAGGCACAGACTGTGGAAAAGCACTTTCATTGAGAGGGGTTGCCAAGCCTCTAAGAAATAATGAGTTTTCGAAATACCAGCAAATATTTTTTCACCCAGTCTTGATGGTGCTTGGTGGTACTGATCGGTACAGAAATCCCACTTGACTCACCAAATTTTGTTCTTCTCGGTTGAAGCATTCGTTTACAGTAGCAGTTTTTATTTTTCGGTTTCACTTTGTTCTCTCCTATATAGATAGATGAATTTGGAAATCTAAATCCAACATGGTTTGTAGTAGCTCCTTGAAACTTGACAAAATAAAGGAGTTCTCACTTTTGTCTCAATGGTTTATTTCCTCTTCAAGTAGCCCTAGGCACAGACTGTGGAAAAGCACTTTCATTGAGAGGGTTTGCAAGCTTCTAAGAAATAATGAGTTTCCTAATTACCAGGAAATATTTTTCCACCCAATCTTTATGATACTTGGTTTTAATAATCAGTACACCAATCCCACTTGGCTCACCAAATTTTGTTTTTCTAGGTTGAAGCGTTCGTCTACAGTAGCAGTTTTTATATTTAGGTGTCACTCTGTTCTCTTCTATATAGATACATGAATTTGGAACTCTAAATCCAACATGGTTTGTAGTAGCTCGTTGAAACTTTACAAAATAAAGGAGTTCTCAGTATTGTCTCTATGGTTTGTTTCCTCTTCAAGGAGCCCTAGGCACAGATGTGGAAAAGCATTTTCAATGAAAGCGATTGCCAAGCTTCCAAGAAATAACGAGTTTCCGAAATACCAGCAAATATTTTTTCACCCAATCTTTATGATACTTGGTGGTAATGATCGGTACAGAAATCCCACTTGACTCACCAAATTTTGTTCTTCTAGTTTGAAGCCTTCGTTTACAGTAGCAGTCTATATTTTTAGGTTTCCCTCTGTTCTCTCCTATATAGATACCTGAATTTGGAACTCTAAATCCAACATGGTTTGTACTAGCTATTTAAAACTTGACAAAATAAAGGAGTTCTCAGTTTTGTCTCTATGATTTGTTTCCTCTTCAAGTAGCGCTAAGCAGAGACTGTGGAAAAGCCCTTTTATTGAAAGGTGTTGCCAAGCTTCCAAGAAATTACGATTTTCTGAAATACAGGCAAATATTTTTTCACCCAATCTTGATGATACGTGGTGGTAATGGCAAGTACTCAAATCCCACTTGGCTCACCAAGTTTTGCTCCTCTAGTTTGAAGAGTTCGTTTACAGTAGCAGTTTTTATTTTTGGTTTCACTCTGTTTTCTCCTACATAGATAGATGAATTTGGAACTCTAAATCCTACATGGTTAGTAGTAGCTCTTTGAAACTTGACAAAATAAAGGAGTTCTCAGTTTTGTCTCTATTTTTTGTTTCCTCTTCAAGTATCCCTAGGCACAGACTGTGGAAAAGGATTTTCTTTGAAAGGAGTTGCCAAGCTTCCAAGAAATTACGATTTTCCGAAATACCAGCAAATACTTTTTCACCCAATCTTGATGATACTTGGTGGTAATGATCAGTACACCAATCCCACTTGACTCAATAAATTTTATTCTTCTAGGTTGAAGCATTCGTCTACAGTAGCAGTTTTTATATTTAGGTTTCACTTTGTTCTCTCCTGTAGAGATAGATGAATTTGGAACTCTAAATCCAACATGGTTTGCAGTAGATCTTTGAAACTTGACAAAATAAAGTCGTTCTCAGTTTTGTCTCTAAGGTTTGTTTTCTCTTCAAGTAGCCGTAAGCAGAGACTGTGGAAAAGCACTTTTATTGAAAGGGGTTGCCAAGCTTCCAAGAAATTACGAGTTTCCGAAACACCAGCAAACATTTTTTCACCCAATCTTGATGATACTTTTTGGTAATGATCGGTACAGAAATCCCACTTGACTCACTAAATTTTGTTCTTCTAGTTTGAAGCGTTCGTTTACAGTAGCAGTTTATATTTTTAGGTTTCCCTCTGTTCTCTCTTATATATATAGCTGAATTTGGAACTCTAAATCCAACATGGTTTGTACTAGCTCTTTGAAACTTGACAAAAAAAGTAGTTCTCAGTTTTGTCTCTCTGGTTTGTTTCCTCTTCAAGTAGCCCTAGGTACAGATTGTGGAAAAGCATTTTCATTGAGAGGGGTTGCCAAGCTTCTAAGAAATAACGAGTTTCCAAAATACCAGCAAATATTTTTTCACCCAATCCTGATTATACTTTTTGGTAATGATCAGTACACACATCCCACTTGGCTCACCAAATTTTGTTCTTATAGGTTGAAGCATTCGTCTACAGTAGCACTTTATATATTTAGGTAACACTCTGTTCTCTCCTATATAGATAGATGAATTTGGAACTCTAAATCCAACATTGTTTGTAGTAGCTCTTTGAAACTTGACAAAATAAAGGTGTTCTCAGTTTTGTCTCTATGGTCTGTTTCCTCTTCAAGTAGCCCTAGGCACAGACTGTGGAAAAGCACTTTCATTGAGAGGGGTGGCCAAGCTTCTAAGAAATAACGAGTTTCCGAAATACCAGCAAATGTTTTTTCACCCAATCTTGATGATACTTGGTGGTAATGATCAGTACACAAATCCCACTTGGCTCAACTAATTTTGTTCTTCTAGGTTGAAGCTTTCGTTTACAGTAGCAGTTTTTATTTTTAGGTTTCACTCTCTTCTCTCCTATATAGATAGATGAATTTGGAAATCTAAATCCAACATGGTTTGTAGTAGCTCTTTGAAACTTGACAATATAAATGAGTTCTCAGTTTTGTCTCTATGGTTTGTTTCCTCTTCAAGTAGCCCTAGGCACAGACTGTGGAAAAGCACTTTCATTCAGAGGGGTTGCCAAGCTTCTCAGAAATAACGAGTTTCTGAAATACCAGCAAATATTTTTTCACCCAATCTTGATGATACTTGGTGGTAATGATCAGTAAACACATCCCACTTGGCTCACCAAATTTTGTTCTTCGATGTTGAAGCGTTCGTCTACAGTAGCAGTTTTTATATTTAGGTTTCACTCTGTTCTCTCCTATGCAGATACATTAATTTGGAACACTAAATCCAACATGGTTTGTAGTAGCTCTTTGAAACTTTACAAAATAAAGGAGTTCTCAGTTTTGTCTCCATGGTTTGTTTCCTCTTCCAGCAGACCTAGGCACAGACTGTGGAAAAGCACTTTCATAGAGAAGGGTTGCCAACCTTCTAAGAAATAACGAGTTTCCGAAATACCAGCAAATATTTTTTCAACCAATCTTGATGACACTTGGTGGTAATGATGAGTACACCAATCCCACTTGGCTAACTAAATTTTGTTCTTCAATTTTGAAGCGTTTGTCTACATTAGCAGTTTTTATATTTAGGTTTCACTCTGTTCTCTTCTATATAGTTAGAGGAATTTGGAACTCTAAATCCAACATGGTTTGTAGTAGCTCTTTGAAACTTGACAAAATAAAGGAATTCTCAGTATTGTCTCTCTGATTTGTTTCCTCTTCAAGTAGCCCTAAGCAGAGAATGTTGAAAAGCACTTTCATTGAAAGGGGTTGCCAAATTTCCAAGAAATTACAAGTTTCAGAAATACCAGCAAATATTTTTTCACACAATCTTGATGATACGTAGTGGTAGTGACAAGTACAGAAATCCCACATGGGTCACCAAATTTTGTTCTTCTTGATTGAAGCGTTCGTTTAAAGTAGCAGTTTTTTTTTTTAGGTTTCCCTCTGTTCTCTGCTATATAGATAGATGAGTTTGGAACCCTAAATCCAACATGGTTTGTAGTAGATCTTTGAAACTTGACAAAATAAATTAGTTTTCAGTTTTGTCTCTATGGTTTGTTTCCTCTTCAAGTAGCCCTAGGCACAGACTGTGGAAAAGCACTTTCATTGAGAGGGGTTGCCAAGCTTCTAAGAAATAACGAGTTTCAGAAATACCAGCAAATATTTTTTTACCAATCTTGATGATACTTGGTGGTAATGATCAGGACACAAGTCCCACTTGGCTCACCAAATTCTGTTCTTCTAGGTTGAAGCGTCCGTCTACAGTAGCAGTTTTTATATTTAGGTTTCGCTCTGTTCCCTCTTATATAGATAGATGAATTTGGAACTCAAAATCCAATATGGTTTGTAGTAGCTCTATGAAACCAGACAAAAAAAAGTAGTTCTCAGTTTTTTCTCTATGGTTTTTATTTTCTTCAAGTAGACCTAAGCAGAGACTGTGGAAAAGCACTTTCATTAAAATGGGTTGGCAAGCTTCCAAGAAATTACGAGTTTCTGAAATACCAGCAAATATTTTTTTCACCCAATCTTGATGATACTTGCTGGTAATGATCAGGACACAAATCCCACTTGGCTCTCCATATTTTGTTCTTCCAGGTTGAAGCGTTCGTCTACAGTAGTCGTTTTTATTTTGAATTCCCTCTGTTCTCTCCTATATAGATAGATTAATTTGGAATTCTAAATCCAACATGGTTTGTAGTCGCTCTTTGAAACTTCACAAAAAAATGTAGTTCTCAGTTTTGTCTCTATGGTTTGTTCCTCTTCAAGTAGCCCTAAGCATAGACTGTGGAAAAGCACTTTCATTGAAAGGGGTTGCCAAGCTTCCAAGAAATAACGAGTTTCTGAAACGCTAGCAAATATTTTTTCACCCAACTTGATGATACTTGGTGGTAATGATCTGTACACAAATCCCACTTGACTCACCAAATTTTGTTCTTCTAGGTTGAAGCGTTCATTTACAGTAGCTGTTTATATTTTTAGGTTTCCCTCTGTTCTCTCCTACATAGATAGATGAATTTGGAACTCTAAATCCAACATGGTTTGTAGTAGCTCTTTGAAACTTGACAAAATAAAGGAGTTCTCACTTTTGTCTCTATGGTTTGTTTTTTATTCAAGTAGCCCTAGGCATAGACTGTGGAAAAGCACTTTCATTGAGAGGGGTTGCCAAGCTTCTAAGAAATAACGAGTTTCAGAAATACCTGCAAAATTTTTTTCACCCAATCTTGATGATACGTGGTGGTAATGACAAGTACACAAATCCCACTTGGCTCACCAAATTTTGTTCTTCTGGGTTGAAGCGTTCGTTTACAATAGCAGTTTATATTTTTAGGTTTCACTCTGTTCTCTCCTATGTAGATAGATGAATTTGGAACTCTAAATCCAACATGGTTAGTAGCAGCTCTTTGAAACTTGACAAAATAAGGAGTTCTCAGTATTTTCTCTAAGGTTTGTTTCCTCTTCAAGTAGCCCTAGGCACAGACTGTGGAAAAGCACTTTCATTGAGAGGGGTTGCCAAGCTTCTAAGAAATAATGAGTTTCTGAAATACCAGCAAATATTTTTTTACCCAATCTTGATGTTAATTGGTGGTAATGAAAAGTACACAAATCCCACTTGGCTCTCCAAATTTTGTTCTTCTAGGTTGAAGCGTTCGTTTACAGTAGCAGTTTTTATATTTAGGTTTCCTTCTGTTCTCTCCTATATAGATAGATGAATTTCGAACTCTAAATCCAACATGGTTTGTAGTAGCTCTATGAAAATTGACAAAATAAAGGAGTTCTAAGTTTTGTCTCTCTGGTTTGTTTCCTCTTCAAGTAGCTCTAGGCACAGACTGTGGAAAAGCACTTTCATTGAGAGGGTTGCCAAGCTTCTAAGAAATAACGAATTTCCGAAATATCAGCAAATATTTTTTCACCCAATTGATGATACGTGGTGGTAATGATCAGTACACAAATCCCACGTGGCTCACCAAATTTTGTTCTTCTAGGTTGAAGCGTTCATCTACAGTAGTCATTTTTATTTTAGGTTTCACTCTGTTCTCTCCTAGATAGATAGATGAATTTGGAACTTTAAATCCAACATGGTTTGTATTCGCTCTTTGAAACTAAACAAAAAAAAAATAGTTCTCAGTTTTGTCTCTATGGTTTGTTTCCTCTTCAATTAGCCCTTAGCAGAGACTGTGGAAAAGAACTTTCATTGAAAGGGGTTGCCAAGCTTTCAAGAAATTACGAGTTTCCGAAATACCAGCAAATATTTTTTCACCCAATCTTGTTGATACTTGGTGGTAATGATCGGTACACAAATCCCACTTGACTCACCAAATTTTGGTCTTCTATGTTGCAGCGTTCGTTTACAGTAGCAGTTTATATTTTTAGGTTTCCCTCTGTTCTCTCCTATAGAGATAGATGAATTTGGAACTCTTAATCCAACATGGTTTGTAGTAGCTCTTTGAATCTTGACAAAATAAAGGAGTTCTCAGTTTTGTCTCTACGGTTTGTTTCCTCTTCAAGTAACCCTAGGCACAGAGTGTTGAAGAGCACTTTCTTTGAGAGGGGTTGCCAAGCTTCTATGAAATAACGAGTTTCTGAAATACCAGCAAATATGTTTTCACGAATCTTGATGATACTTGGTGGTAATGATCAGTACACAAATCCCACTTGGCTCACCAAATTGTGTTCTTCTAGGTTGAAGCGCTCGTCTACAGTAGCAATTTTCATGTTTAGGTTTCACTCTGTTCTCTCCTATGTAGGTAGATGAATTTGGAACACTAAATCCAACATGGTTTGTAGTAGCTCTTTGTAAGTTGACCAAAAAAAGGAGTTCTCAGGTTTGTCTCTTTAATTTGTTTCCTCCTCAAGTAGCCCTAAACAGAGACTGTGGAAATGCACTTTCATTGAAAGGGGTTGCCAAGCTTCCAATAAATTACGAGTTTCCGAAATACCTGCAAATATTTTTTCACCCAAACTTGATGATACGTGGTGGTAATGATCGGTACACAAGTCCACTTGGCTCACTAAATTTTCTTCTTCAAGGTTGAAGCGTTCGTCTACAGTAGCAGTTTTTATATGTAGGTTTCACTCTGTTTTCTATTATATAGATAGATGAATTTGGAACTATATATCCAACATGGTTTGTAGTAGCTCTTTGAATCTCAAAAAAATAAAGGAGTTCTCAGTTTGGTCACTATGGTTTGTTTCCTCTTCAAGTAGCCCTAGGCACAGACTGTGGAAAAGCACTTTCATTGAGAGGGTTTCCAAGCATCAAGGAAATATCGAGTTTCCGAAATACCAGCAAATATTTTTTTACCCAATCTTGATGATACTTGGTGTTAATGATCAGGACACAAATCTCACTTGGCTCACCAAATTTCGTTTTTCTAGGTTGAAGCGTTCGTCAACAGTAGCAGTTTTTATATTTAGGTTTCGCTCTGTTCTATCCTATATAGATAGATAAATTTGGAACTCTAAATCCAAAATGGTTTGTAGTAGGGCTTTGAATCTTGACAAAATAAAGGAGTTCTCAGTTTTGTCTCTATGGTTTGTTTCCTCTTCAAGTAGCCCTAGGCACAAACTGTGGAAAAGCACTTTCATTGAGAGGGGTTGCCAAGCTTCAAAGAAATAACGAGTTTCAGAAATACCAGCAAATATTTTTTTACCCAATTTTGATGATACTTGGGGGTAATGATCAGTACACAAATCCCACTTGGCTCACCAAATTTCGTTTTTCTAGGTTGAAGCGTTCGTCTACAGTAGCAGTTTTTATATTTAGGTTTCTTTCTGTTCTCTCCTATATAGATAGATGAATTTCGAACTCTAAATCCAACATGGTTTTAGTAGCTCTTTGAAACTTGACAAAATAAAGGAGTTCTCAGTTTTTTCTCTATGGTTTGTTTCCTCTTCAAGTAGCCCTAGGCACAGACTGTGGAAAAGCACTTTCATTGAGGGGGTTGCAAAGCTTCTAAGAAATAACGATTTTCTGAAATATTAGCAAATATTTTTTCACCCAATCTTGATGATACTTGGTGGTAATGATCAGTACACCAATCCCTCTTGGCTCACCAAATTTTGTTCTTCAAGTTTGATGCGTTCATCTACAGTAGCAGTTTTTATATTTAGGTTTCACTCTGTTCCCTTCCATATAGTTACATGAATTTGGAACTCTAAATCCAACATGGTTTGTAGTAGCTCTTTGAAACTTGACAAAATTAAGGAGTTCTCAGTTTTGTCTCTTTAATTTGTTTCCTCTTCAAGTAGCCCTAAGCAGAGACTGTGGAAAAGCACTTTCATTGAGAGGGGTTGCCAAACTTAAAAGAAATTACGAGTTTCCGAAATACCAGCAAATATTTTTTCACCCAAACTTGATGATACGTGGTGGTAATGACAAATACACAAATCCCACATGGCTCACCAAATTTTGTTCTTCTAGGTTGAAGCGTTCGTCTACAGTAGCAGTCTTTATATTTAGGTTTCACTATCTTCTCTCTTATATAGATAGATGAATTTGGAAATCTAAATCCAACATGGTTTGTAGTAGCTCTTTGAAACTTTACAAAATAAAGGAGTTCTCAGTTTTGTCTCCATGGTTTGTTTCCTCTTCAAGTAGCCCTAGGCACAGACTGTGGAAAAGCACTTTCATTGAGAGGGGTAGCCAACCTTCTAAGAAATACGAGTTTCTGAAATACCAGCAAATATTTTTTAACCAATCTTGATGATACTTGTCGGTAATGATGAGTACACCAATCCCACTTGGCTAACTAATTTTGTTCTTCAATTTTGAAGCGTTCGTCTACATTAGCAGTTTTATATTTAGGATTCACTCTGTTCTCTTCTATATAGTTTGAGGAATTTGGAACTCTAAATCCAACATGGTTTGTAGTAGCTCTTTGAAACTTGACAAAATAAAGGAATTCTCAGTTTTGTCTCTCTGATTTGTTTCCTCTTCAAGTAGCCCTAAGCAGAGAATGTTGAAAAGCACTTTCATTGAAAGGGGTTGCCAAATTTCCAAGAAATTACGAGTTTCAGAAATACCAGCAAATATTTTTTCACACAATCTTGATGATACGTAGTGGTAGTGACAAGTACAGAAATCCCACATGGCTCACCAAATTTTGTTCTTCTTGATTGAAGCGTTCGTTTAAAGTAGCAGTTTTTATTTTTAGGTTTCCCTCTGTTCTCTGCAATATAGATAGATGTGTTTGGAACCCTAAATCCAACATGGTTTGTAGTAGATCTTTGAAACTTGACAAAATAAATTAGTTTTCAGTTTTGTCTCTATGGTTTGTTTCCTCTTCAAGTAGCCCTTAGCAGAGACTGTGGAAAAGCACTTTCATTGAAAGGGGTTGCCAAAATTTCAAGAAATTACGAGTTTCCGAAATACCAGCAAATATTTTTTCACCCAATCTTGTTGATACTTGGTGGTAATGATCACTACACAAATCCCACTTGACTCAAATAAATTTTGGTCTTCTATGTTGAAGCGTTCTTTTACAATAGCAGTTTATAATTTTAGGTTTCCCTCTGTTCTCTCCTATATAGATAGATGAATTTGGAACTCTTAATCCAACATGGTTTGTAGTAGCTCTTTGAATCTTGACAAAATAAAGGAGTTCTCAGTTTTGTCTCTACGGTTTGTTTCCTCTTCAAGTAGCCCTAGGCACAGACTGTGGAAAATCACTTTCATTGAGAGGGGTTGCCAAGCTTCTAAGAAATAACGATTTTCTGAAATAAGAGCAAATATTTTTTCACCCAAACTTGATGATACTTGGTGCTAATGATCAGTACACAAATCCCACTTGGCTCACCAAATTGTGTTTTTCTAGATTGAAGCGCTCGTCTACAGTAGTAATTTTTATATTTAGGTTTCACTCTGTTCTCTCCTATGTAGGTAGATGAATTTGGAACTCTAAATCCAACATGGTTTGTAGTAGCTCTTTGTAAGTTGACAAAAAAAGGAGTTCTCAGGTTTCTCTCTGTAATTTGTTTCCTCCTCAAGTAGCCCTAAGCAGAGATTGTGGAAATGCACTTTCATTGAAAGGTGTTGCCAAGCTTCCAATAAATACGAGTTTGCGAAATACCTGCAAATATTTTTTCACCCAAACTTGATGATACGTGGTGGTAATGATCGGTACACAAGTCCCACTTGGCTCACCAAATTTTGTTCTTCATGTTTGAAGCGTTCATCTACACTAGCAGTTTGTATATTTAGTTTCACTCTGTTCTCTTCCATATAGTTAGATGCATTTGGAACTCTAAATCCAACATGGTTTGTAGTAGCTCTTTGAAACTTGACAAAATTAAGGAGTTTTCAGTTTTGTCTCTTTAATTTGTTTCTCTTCAAGTAGCCCTAAGCTGAGACAGTGGAAAAGCACTTTCATTGAAAGGGGTTGTCAAACTTCCAAGAAATTACGAGTTTCCGAAATACCAGCAAATATTTTTTCAACCAATCTTGATGATACGTGGTGGTAATGACAAGTACACAAATCCCACATGGCTCACCAAATTTTGTTCATCTAGGTTGAAGCGTTCGTCTACAGTACCAGTCTTTATATTTAGGTTTCACTATCTTCTCTCTTATATAGATAGATGAATTTGGAAATCTAAATCCAACATGGTTTGTAGTAGCTCTTTGAAAATTTACAAAATAAAGGAGTTCTCAGTTTTGTCTCCATGGTTTTGTTTCCTCTTCCAGCAGACCTAGGCACAGACTGTGGAAAAGCACTTTCATATAGAGGGGTTGCCAACCTTCTAAGAAATAACGAGTTTCCGAAATACCAGCAAATATTTTTTCAACCAATCTTGATGATACTTGGTGGAAATGATGAGTACACCAATCCCACTTGGCTAACTAAATTTTGTTCTTCAATTTTGAAGCGTTCGTCTACATTAGCAGTTTTTATATTTAGGTTTCACTCTGTTCTCTTCTATATAGTTAGAGGAATTTGGAACTCTAAATCCAACATGGATTGTAGTAGCTCTTTGAAACTTGACAAAATAAAGGATTCTCAGTTTTGTCTCTCTGGTTTGTTTCCTCTTCAAGTAGCCCCTAAGCAGAGAATGTTGAAAAGCACTTTCATTGAAAGGGGTTGCCAAATTTCCTAGAAATTACAAGTTTCAGAAATACCAGCAAATATTTTTTCACACAATCTTTATGATACGTAGTGGTAGTGACAAGTACAGAAATCCCACATGGCTCACCAAATTTTGTTCTTCTTGATTGAAGCGTTCGTTTAAAGTAGCAGTTTTTTTTTTTTAGGTTTCCCTCTGTTCTCTGCTATATAGATAGATGAGTTTGGAACTCTAAATCCAACATGGTTTGTAGTAGATCTTTGAAACTTGACAAAATAAATTAGTTTTCAGTTTTGTCTCTATGGTTTGTTTCCTCTTCAAGTAGCCCTAGGCACAGACTGTGGAAAAGCACTTTCATTGAGAGGGGTTGCCAAGCTTCTAAGAAATAACGAGTTTCCGAAATACCAGCAAATATTTTTTTACCAATCTTGATGATACTTGGTGGTAATGATCAGGACACAAGTCCCACTTGGCTCAAGAAATTCTGTTCTTCTAGGCTGAAGCATCCATCTACAGTAGCAGTTTTATATTTAGGTTTCACTCTGTTCCCTCTTATATAGATAGATGAATTTGGAACTCTAAATCCAATATGGTTTGTAGTAGCTCTATGAAACCAGACAAAAAAGTAGTTCTCAGTTTTGTCTCTATGGTTTTTATTTTCTTCAAGTAGCCCTAAGCAGAGACTGTGGAAAAGCACTTTCATTAAAATGTGTTGGCAAGCTTCCAAGAAATTACGAGTTTCTGAAATACCAGCAAATATTTTTTCGCCCAATCTTGATGATACTTGCTGGTAATGATCAGGACACAAATCCCACTTGGCTCTCCATATTTTGTTCTTCCAGGTTGAAGCGTTCGTCTACAGTAGTCGTTTTTATATTTTGGTTTCCCTCTGTTCTCTCCTATATAGATAGATTAATTTGGAACTCTAAATCCAACATGGTTTGTAGTCGCTCTTTGAAACTTCACAAAAAAATGTAGTTCTCAGTTTTGTCTCTATGGTTTGTTCCTCTTCAAGTAGCCCTAAGCATAGACTGTGGAAAAGCACTTTCATTGAAAGGGGTTGCCAAGCTTCCAAGAAATAACGAGTTTCTGAAACGCCAGCAAATATTTTTTCACCCAACTTGATGATACTTGGTGGTAATGATCTGTACACAAATCCCACTTGACTCACCAAATTTTGTTCTTCTAGGTTGAAGCGTTTATTTACAGTAGCTGTTTTTATTTTTCGGTTTCCCTCTGTTCTCTCCTACATAGATAGATGAATTTGGAACTCTAAATCCAACATGGTTTGTAGTAGCTCTTTGAAACTTGACAAAATAAAGGAGTTCTCACTTTTGTCTCTATGGTTTGTTTTTTATTCAAGTAGCCCTAGGCACAGACTGTGGAAAAGCACTTTCATTGAGAGGGGTTGCCAAGCTTCTAAGAAATAAGGAGTTTCAGAAAATACCTGCAAATATTTTTTCACCCAATCTTGATGGTACGTGGTGGTAATGACAAGTACACAAATCCCACTTGGCTCACCAAATTTTGTTCTTCTAGGTTGAAGCGTTCGTTTACAATAGCAGTTTATATTTTTAGGTTTCACTCTGTTCTCTGCTATGTAGATAGATGAATTTGGAACTCTAAATCCAAAATGGTTAGTAGCAGCTCTTTGAAACTTGACAAAATAAGGAGTTCTCAGTATTTTCTCTATGGTTTGTTTCCTCTTCAAGTAGCCCTAGGCACAGACTGTGGAAAAGCACTTTCATTGAGAGGGGTTGCCAAGCTTCTAAGAAATAATGAGTTTCCGAAATACCAGCAAATATTTTTTTACCCAATCTTGATGATAATTGGTGGTAATGATCAGTACACAAATCCCACTTGGTTCACTAAATTGTGTTCTTCTAGGTTGAAACGTTCGTTTACTGTACCAGTTTTTATATGTAGGTTTTACTCTGTTTTCTCTTATATAGGTGGATGAATTTGGAACTCTAAATAAAACATGGTTTGTAGTAGCTCTTTGAAACTTGACAAAATAAAGGAGTTCTCAGTTTTGTCTCTATAGTTTGTTTCCTCTTCAAGTAGCCCTAAGCAGAGACAGTGGAAAAGCACTTTCTTTGAAAGGGGTTGCCAAGCTTCTAAGAAATAACGAGTTTCCGAAATATCAGAAATATTTTTTCACCCTATCTTGATGATACGTGGTGGTAAAGATCAGTACAAAAATCCCACTTGGCTCACCAAATTTTGTTCTTCTAGGTTGAAGCGTTCGTCTACAGTAGCAGTTTTTATATTTAGGTTTCACTCTGTTCTCTTCTATATAGTTAGAAGAATTTGGAACTCTAAATACAACATGGTTGTAGTAGCTCTTTGAAACTTGACAAAATAAAAAAGTTCTCAGTTTTGTGTCTATGGTTTGTTTCCTCTTCAAGTAGCCTTTAGCAGAGACTGTGGAAAAGCACTTTTATTGAAAGGGGTTGCCAAGTTTCCAAGAAATTACGAGTTTCCGAAATACCAGCAAATATTTTTTCACCCAATCTTGATGATACGTGGTGGTAATCACAAGTACACAAATGTTGTTCTTCTAGGTTGAAGCGTTCGTTTACAGTAGCAGTTTTTATTTTTAGGTTTCCCTCTGTTCTCTCCTATATAGATAGATGAATTTACAACTCTAAATCCAACATGGTTTGTAGTAGCTCTTTGAAACTTGACATAAAAAAGTAGTTCTCAGTTTTGTCTCTATGGTTTGTTTCCTCTTCAAGTAGCCCTAGGCACAGACTGGGGAAAAGCACTTTCATTGAGAGGGGTTGCCAAGCTTCTAAGAAATAACGAGTTTCCGAAATACCAGCAACTATTTTTTCACCCAATCTTGATGATACTTGGTGGTAATGATCAGTACACAAATCCCACTTAGCTCACCAAATTTTGTTCTTCTAGGTTGAAGCGTTCGTCTACAGTAGCAGTTTTTATATGTAGGTTTCACTCTGTTTTCTATTATATAGATAGATGAATTTGGAACTATATATTCAACATGGTTTGTAGTAGCTCTTTGAATCTCAAAAAAATAAAGGAGTTCTCAGTTTGGTCTCTATGGTTTGTTTCCTCTTCAAGTAGGCCTAGGCACAGACTGTGGAAAAGCACTTTCATTGAGAGGGGTTGCCAAGCTTCTATGAAATAACGAGATTCCGAAATACCAGCATATATTTTTTCACCCAATCTTGATGATAATTCGTGGTAATGACAAGAACACAAATCCCACTTGGCTCACCGAATTTTGTTCTTCTATTTTTAAGCATTCTTCTACAGTAGCAGTTTTTATATTTAGGTTTCACTCTGTTCTCTCCTATATAGATAGATGAATTTGGAACTCTAAATCCAAAATGGTTTGTAGTCGCTCTTTGAAACCTGACAAAAAAAAAGTAGTTCTCAGTTTTGTTTCCATGGTTTGTTTCCTCTTCAATTAGCCCTAAGGAAAGACTGTGGAAAAGCACTTTCGTTGAAAGGGGTAGCCAAGCTTCCAAGAAATAACGAGTTTCCGAAATACCAGCACATATTTTTTCACCCTATCTTGATGAGACTTGGTGGTAATGATCGGTACACAAATCCACTTGACTCACCAAATTTTGTTCTTCTAGGTTGAAGCGTTCTTTTACAGTAACAGTTTATATTTTTAGGTTTCCCTCTGTTCTCTCCTATATAGATAGATGAATTTGGAACTGTAAATCCAACATGGTTTGTAGTAGCTCTTTGAAACTTGACAAAATAAAGGAATTCTCAGTTTTGTCTCTATGATTTGTTTCCTCTTCAAGTAGCCCTAAGCAGAGACTGTGGAAAAGCATTTTCATTGAAAGGGTTGCCAAGCTTCCAAGAAATTACGAGCTTCGAAATACCAGCAAATATTTTTTCACCCAATCTTGATGATACGTGGTGGTGATGTCAGTACACAAATCCCACTTGGCTCACCAAATTTTGTTCTTCTAGGTTGAAGCGATCGTCTACAGTAGCAGTTTTTATATTTAGGTTTCACTCAGTGTTCTATTATATAGATAGATGAATTTTTAACACTATATCCAACATGGTTTGTAGTAGCTCTTTGAAACTTGACAAAATAAAGGAGTTCTCAGTTTTGTCTCTATGGTTTGTTTCCTCTTCAAGTAGCCCTAGGCACAGACTGTGGAAAAGCACTTTCATTGGGAGGGCTTGCCAAGCTTCTAAGAAATAACGAGTTTCCGAAATACCAGCAAATATTTTTTCACCCAATCTTGATGATACTTGGTGGTAATGATCAGTACACAAATCCCACTTGGTTCACTAAATTGTGTTCTTCTAGGTTGAAACGTTCGTTTACTGTACCAGTTTTTATATGTAGGTTTTACTCTGTTTTCTCTTATATAGGTGGATGAATTTGGAACTCTAAATAAAACATGGTTTGTAGTAGCTCTTTGAAACTTGACAAAATAAAGGAGTTCTCAGTTTTGTCTCTATAGTTTGTTTCCTCTTCAAGTAGCCCTAAGCAGAGACAGTGGAAAAGCACTTACTTTGAAAGGGGTTGCCAAGCTTCTAAGAAATAACGAGTTTCCGAAATATCAGAAATATTTTTTCACCCTATCTTGATGATACGTGGTGGTAAAGATCAGTACAAAAATCCCACTTGGCTCACCAAATTTTGTTCTTCTAGGTTGAAGCGTTCGTCTACAGTAGCAGTTTTTATATTTAGGTTTCACTCTGTTCTCTTCTATATAGTTAGAAGAATTTGGAACTCTAAATACAACATGGTTGTAGTAGCTCTTTGAAACTTGACAAAATAAAAAAGTTCTCAGTTTTGTGTCTATGGTTTGTTTCCTCTTCAAGTAGCCTTTAGCAGAGACTGTGGAAAAGCACTTTTATTGAAAGGGGTTGCCAAGTTTCCAAGAAATTACGAGTTTCCGAAATACCAGCAAATATTTTTTCACCCAATCTTGATGATACGTGGTGGTAATCACAAGTACACAAATGTTGTTCTTCTAGGTTGAAGCGTTCGTTTACAGTAGCAGTTTTTATTTTTAGGTTTCCCTCTGTTCTCTCCTATATAGATAGATGAATTTACAACTCTAAATACAACATGGTTTGTAGTAGCTCTTTGAAACTTGACATAAAAAAGTAGTTCTCAGTTTTGTCTCTATGGTTTGTTTCCTCTTCAAGTAGCCCTAGGCACAGACTGTGGAAAAGCACTTTCATTGAGAGGGGTTGCCAAGCTTCTAAGAAATAACGAGTTTCCGAAATACCAGCAAATATTTTTTCACCCAATCTTGATGATACTTGGTGGTAATGATCAGTACACAAATCCCACTTGGCTCACCAAATTTTGTTCTTCTAGGTTGAAGCGATCGTCTACGGTAGCAATTTTTATGTTTAGGTTTCACTCTCTTCTCTCCTATGTAGGTAGATGAATTTGGAACTCTAAATCCAACATGGTTTGTAGTAGCTCTTTGAAACGTGACAAAATAAAGCAGTTCTCAGGTTTGTCTCTATTATTTGTTTTCTCTTCAAGTAGCCCTAAGCAGAGAGTCTGGAAAAGCACTTTCATTGAAAGGGGTTGCCATGTTCCAATAAATTACGAGTTTCCGAAATACCAGCATGTATTTTTTCACCCAATCTTGATGATACTTTGTGGTAATGACAAGTACACTAATGCCACTTGGCTCACCAAATTTTGTTCTTCTAGGTTAAAGCGTTCGTCTACAGTAGCAGTCTTTATATTTAGGTTTCACTCTCTCCTCTCCTATATAGATAGATGAATTTGGAACTCTAAATCCACCATGGTTTGTAGTAGGTCTTTGAAACTTGACAAAATAAAGGAGTTCTCAGTTTTGTCTTTATGGTTTGTTTCCTCGTCAAGTAGCCCTAGGCTCAGACACTGGAAAAGCACTTTCATTGAGAGGGGTTGCCAACCTACTAAGAAATAACGAGTTTCCGAAATATCAGCAAATATTTTTTCACACAATCTTGATGATACTTGGTGGTAATGATGAGTACACCAATCCCACTTGGCTCACCAAATTTTCTTCTTCAAGGTTTAAGCATTCGTCTACAGTAGCAGTCTTTATATTTAGGTTTCACTCTCTTCTCTCCTATATAGATAGATGAATTTGGAACTCTAAATCCACCATGGTTTGTAGTAGCTCTTTGAAACTTGACAAAATAAAGGAGTTCTCAGTTTTGTCTTTATTGTTTGTTTCCTCGTCAAGTAGCCCTAGGGTCAGACTGTGGAAAAGCACTTTCATTGAGAGGGTTTGCCAACCTTCTAAGAAATAACGAATTTCCGAAATATCAGCAAATATTTTTTCACCCAATCTTGATGATAAGTGGTGTAATGATCAGTACACAATTCCCACTTGGCTCACCCAATTTTGTTCTTCTAGGTTGAAGCGTTTGTCTACAGTAGCAGTTTTTATATTTAGGTTTCAGTCTGTTTTCTATTATATAGATAGATAAATTTGGAACTCTATATCCAACATGGTTTGTAGTAGCTCTTTGAAACTTGACAAAATAAAAGACTTCTCAGTTTTTTCTCTATGGTTTGTTTCCTCTTCAAGTAGACCTAGGCACAGAGTGTGGAAAAGCACTTTCATTGAGAGGGGTTGCCAAGCTTCTAAGAAATAACGAGTTTCCGAAATACTAGCAAATATTTTCTCAACCAATCTTGATGATAATTGGTGGTAATGATGAGTACACCAATCCCACTTGGCTCACCAAATTTTGTTCTTCAAGGTTTAAGCGTTCGTCTACAGTAGCAGTTTTTATATTTAGGTTTCACTCTGTTCTCTTCTATATACTTAGATGAATTTGAAACTCTAATTACAACATGGTTTGTCGTAGCTCTTTGATACTTGACAAAAAAAAAAAAGTTCTCAGTTTTGTCTCTATGGTTTGTTTCCTCTTCAAGTAGCAATAAGCAGAGACTATAGAAAAGCACTTTCATTGAAAGGGGTTGCCAAGCTTCGAAGAAATAACGAGTTTCCGAAATACCAGCACATAATTTTTCACCCAATCTTGATGATACGTGTTGGTAATGATCAGTACAAAAAACTGACTTGGCTGACCAAATTGTGTTCTTCTAGGTTGAAGCATTCATCTACAGTAGTATTTTTTATATGTAGGTTTTACTCTGTTCTCTTCTATATAGATAGATGAATTTGGAACTCTAAATCCAACATGGTTTGTAGTAGCTCTTTGAAACTTGACAAAATAATGTAGTTCTCAGTTTTGTCTCTATGGTTTATTTCCTCTACAAGTAGCCCTATGCACAGACTGTGGGAAAGCACTTTCATTGAGAGGGATAGCCAAGCTTCTAAGAAATAACAAGTTTCCAAAATACCAGTAAATATTTTTTCACCCAATCTTGATGATACTTGGTGGTAAAGATCAGTACAAAAAACCTACTTGGCTGACCAAATTGTGTTCTTCTAGGTTGAAGCATTCGTCTATAGTAGCAGTTTTTATATGTAGGTTTCACTCTGTTCTCTTGTATATAGATATATGAATTAGGAACTCTAAATTCAACATGGTTTGTAGTAGCTTTTTGAACCTTGTCAAAAGAAAGTAGTTCTCAGTTTTGTCTCTATGGTTTATTCCTTCATCAAGTATCCGTAGGAACAGACTGTGGAAAAGGACTTTCATTGAGAGGGGTTGCTAAGCTTCCAAAAAATAATGAGTTTCCGAAATACCAGCAAATATTTTTTCACACAATTTGATGACACTTGGTGATAATGATCGGTACACAAATCCCACTTGGCGCACCAAATTTTTTTCTTCTAGGTTGAAGAGTTCTTCTACAGTAGCAGTTTTTATATTTAGATTTCACTCTGTTCTCTCCTATATAGATAGATGAATTTGGAACTCTAAATCCAACATGGTTTGTAGTAGCACTTTGAAACTTGACAAAATAATGGAGTTCTCAGTTTTGTCTCTATGGTTTGTTTCCTCTTCAAGTAGCCCTAAGCACAGACTGTGGAAAAGCACTTCTATTGAGGGGTTGAGAACCTTTTAAGAAATAAAGAGTTTCCTTAATACCAGCAAATATTTTTTCAAAAAATCTTGATGATAATTGGTGGTAATAACAAGTACACAAATCCCACTTGGCTCACCAAATTTTGTTCTTCTTGGTTTAAGCATTCGTCTACAGTTGCAGTTTCTATATTTAGGTTTCCCTCTGTTCTCTCCTATATAGATAGATGAATTTCGAACTCTAAATCCAACATGGTTTGTAGTAGCTCTTTGAAACTTGACAAAATAAAGTAGTTCTCAGTTTTGTCTGAATGGTTTGTTTCCTCTTCAAGTAGCCCTAGGCACAGACTGTGGTAATGCACTTTCATAGAGAGGGGTTGCCAAACTTCTAAGAAATAACGAGTTTCCGAAATACCAGAAAATATTTTTTCACCCAATCTTGATGATGCGTGGGTGTAATGATCAATACACAAATCCTACTTGGCTCACCAAATTGTGTTCTTGTAGGTTGAAGGGTTCGTCTACCGTAGCAGTTTTAATATGTAGGTTTCACTCTGTTCTTTATTATATAGATAGATGAATTTGGAACTCTAAATCCAACATTGTTTGTAGTAGGTCTTGAATCTTGGCGAAATAAAGTAGTTCTCAGTTTTGTCTCTATGGTTTGTTTACTCTTCAAGTAGCACTAGGCACAGACTGTGGAAAAGCACTTTCATTGAAAGGGGGTGCCAAGATTCCAAGAAATAACGAGTTTCCGAAATACCAGTAAATATTTTTTCACCCAATCTTGATGATACTTAGTGGTAATGATCGGGACACAAAACCCAATTCACTCACCATATTTTGTTCTTCTAGGTTAAAGCGTTCGTTTACAGTAGGAGTTTATATTTTTAGGTTTCCCTCTGTTCTCTCCTATATAGATAGATGAATTTGGAACTCTAAATCCAACATGGTTTGTAGTAGCTCTTTGAATCTTGAAAAATAAAGGAGTTCTCAGTTTTGTCTCTATGATTTGTTTCATCTTCAAGTAGCCCTAAGCAGAGACTGTGGAAAAGCACTTTCATTAAAGGGTTGCCAAGCTTCCAAGAAATTACGAGTTTCCGAAATACCAGCAAATATTTTTTCACCCAATCTTGATGATACGTGGTGGTAATGATCGGTATAGAAATGCCACTTGGCTCACCAAATTTTGTTCTCCTAGGTTTAAGCGTTCGTCTGCAGTAGCAGTTATTATATTTGGGTTTCCCACTCTTCTCTCCTATATAGATAGATGAATTTGGAACTCTAAATCCAACATGGTTTGTAGTAGCTCTTTGAAACTTGACAAAATAAAGCAGTTCCTATTTTTGTCTCTATGGTTTGTTTCCTCTTCAAGTAGCCCTAGGCACAGACTGTGGAAAAGCAGTTTCATTGAAAGGGGTTGCCAATCTTCTAAGAAATAACGAGTTTCCGATATACCAGCAAATATTTTTTTCACCCAAACTTGATGATAGCTGGTGCTAATAACAAGTACACAAATCCCACTTGGCTCACCAAATTTAGTTCTTCTAGGACGAAGCGTTCGTTTACAGTAGCAGTTTTTATTTTTAGGTTTCACTCTTTTATCTCCTATATAGATAGATGAATTTGTAACTATAAATCCAACAAGGTTTGTTGTAGCACTTTGAAACTTGACAAAATAAAGGAGTTCTCAGTTTTGTCTCTATGGTTTTTTTCCTCTGTAAGTAGCCCTAGGCACAGACTGTGGAAAAACACTTTCATTGAGAGGGGTTGCCAAGCTTCTAAGAAATAACGAGTTTCAGAAATAAAAGCAAATATTTTTTCACCCAAACTTGATGATACGTGGTGGTAATGATCAGTACACAAATCCCACTTGGCTCAACAAATTTTGTTCCTCTAGGTTTAAGCGTTTGTGTACTGTAGCTGTTTTTATATTTAGGTTTCACTCTGTTCTGTATAGATAGATGAATTTGAAACTTTAAATCAAACATGGTTTGTAGTAGCACTTTGAAACTTGACAAAATAAAGTAGTTCTCAGTTTTTTCTCTATGGTTTGTTTTTTCTTCAAGTAGCCCTAGGCACAGACTGTGGAAAAGCAGTTTCATTGAGAAGGGTTGCCAAGCTTCTAAGAAATAACTAGATTCCGAAATACCAGCAAATATTTTTTCACCCAATCTTGATGATATGTGGTGGTAATGACAAGTACACAAATCCCACTTGCTAACCAAATTTTGTTCTTCTAGGTTGAAGCGTTCATTTACATTAGCATTTTTTATTTTAGGTTTCACTCTGTTCTCTCTTATATAGATAGATGAATTTGGAACTCTAAATCCAACATGGTTTGTAGTAGCTCTTTGAAACTTGACAGAATAACGGAGTTCTCAGTTTTGTCTCTAAGTTTTGTTTCCTCTTTAAGTAGCCCTAGGCACAGTCATTGGAAAGAACTTTCATTGAGAGTTGTTGCCAATCTTCTAAGAAATAATGAGTTTTTGAAATACCAGCAAATATTTTTTCACCCAATATTAATGATACGTAGTGGTAATGATCAGGACACAAATTTCACTTGGCTCACCAAATTTTGTTCTTCTAGGTTGAAGCGTTCGTTTACAGTTGCAGTTTTTATTTTTAGGTTTCTCTCTGTTCTCTCCTATATAGATAGATGAATTTGGAACTCTAAATAAAACATGGTTTGTAGTAGCTCTTTGAAACTTGACAAAATTAAGGGGTTCTCAATTTTGTCTCTATGATTTGTTTCCTCTTCAAGTATACCTAAGAAGAGACTGTGGAAAAGCACTTTCATTGAAAGGAGTTGCCAAGCTTCCAAGAAATTACGTGTTTCCAAAATACCAGCAAATATTTTTTCACCCAATGTTGGTGATACGTGGTGGTAATGACAAGTACACAAATCCTACTTGGCTGACCAAATTTTGTTCTTCTAGTTTGAACTGTTCGTCTACAGTAGCAGTTTTTATATTTAGGTTCACTCTATTCTCTCCTATATAGATAGATGAATTTGGAACTCTAAATCCAAAACATGGTTTGTAGTAGCTTTTTGAGACTTGACAAAATAAAGGAGTTCTCAGTTTTGTCTCTATGGTTTGTTTCCTCTTCAAGTAGCCGTAAGCAGAGACTGTGGAAAAGCACTTTCATGAAAGGGGTTGCCAAGCTTCCAAGAAATTACGAATTTCCGAAATACCAGCAAATATTTTTTCCCCCAATCTTGATGATACGTGGTGGTAATGACAAGTACACAAATCCCACTTGATTCACCAAATTTTCTTCTTTTAGGTTGAAGCGTTCTTTTACAGTAGCAGTTTATATTTTTAGGTTTCACTTTGTTCTCTCCTATATAGATCAATGAATTTGGAACTCTAAATCCAACATGGTTTGTAGTAGCTCTTTGAAACTTGACAAAATAAAGGAGTTCTCAGTTTTTTCTCTATGGTTGGTTTCCTCTTCAAGTAGCCCTCGGCACAGACTGTGGAAAAGCACTTTCCTTGAGAGGGGTTGAAAAACTTATAAAAAATAACGAGTTTCCGAAATACCAGCAAATATTTTTCACCCAATCTTGATGATACGTGGTGGTAATGATCAGTACACAAATCCCACTTGGCTCACCAAATTTTGTTTTTCTAGGTTGAAGCGTTCGTCTAGAGTAGCAGTTTTTACATTTACGTTTCACTCTGTTCTCTCCTATACAGATAGAAGTATTTGGAACTCTAAATCCAACATGGTTTGTAGTAGGTCTTTGAAACTTGACAAAAAAAGTAGTTCTCAGTTTTGTCTTTATGGTTTGTTTCCTCTTCAAGTAGCCCTATGCACAGACTGTGGAAAAGCGCTTTCATTGAAAGGGGTTGCCAAGCTTCCAAGAAATTATGAATTTCCGAAATACCAGCAAATATTTATTCACCCAATCTTGATGATACGTGGTGGTAATGACAAGTACACAAATCCCACTTGGCTCACCAAATTTTGATCTTCTAGGTTGAAGCGTTCGTCTACATTAGCAGTTTTTTTTTTTTTTTTTTTTTTTTTTTAGGTTTCACTCTGTTCTCTCCTATATAGATAGATGAATTTGGAACTCTAAATCCAACATGGTTTGTAGTAGCTCTTGGAAACTTGACAAAATAAAGGAGTTCTCAGTTTTGTCTCTATGGTTTGTTTCCTCTTCAAGTAGCCCTACGCAAAGACTGTGGAAAAGCAATTGCATTGAGAGGGGTTGCCAAGCTTCTAAGAAATAAAGAGTTTCCGAAATACTCGCAAATATTTTTTCACCCAATCTTGATGATACATGGTGGTAATGATCAGTATACAAATCCCACTTGGCTCACCAAATTTTGTTCTTCTAGGTTGAATCGTTCTTCTACAGTAGCAGTTTTTGTATTTAGGTTTCCCTCTGTTCTCTCCTATAGAGATAGATGAATTTGGAACTCTAAATCCAACATGGTTTGTAGTAGCTCTTTGAAACTTGAGAAAAAAAAGTAGTTCTCAGTTTTGTCTCTATGGTTTGTTTCCTCTTCAAGAAGCCCAAAGCAGAGACTGTGGAAAAGCGCATTCACTGATAGGGGTTGCCAAGCTTCCAAGAAATTACGAATTTCGAAAATACCAGCAAATATTTTTTCACCCATTCTTGATGATACTTGCTAGTAATGATCAGTACACAAATACCACTTGGCTCACCAAATTTTGTTCTTCTAGTTGAAGCGTTCGTCTACATTAGCAGTTTTTTTTTTTTTTTTTTAGGTTTCCCTCTGTTCTCCCCTATATAGATAGATGAATTTGGAACTCTAAATCCAACATGGTTTTGTATTAGCTATTTGAAAATTGACAAAATAAAGTTGTTCTCAGTTTTGTCTCTGTGGTTTGTTTCTACTTCAAGTAGCCCTAGTACAGAGTGTGGAAAAGCACTTTCATTGAGAGGGGCTGGCAAGCTACTAAGAAATAACGAGTTTCCAAAATACCAGCAAATATTTTTTCACCCAATCTCGATGATACTTTCTGGTAATGATCAGTACACAAATCCCACTTGGCTCACCAAATTTTGTTTTTCTAGGTTGAAGCGTTCGTCTGCAGTAGCAGTATTTATATTTAGATTTCCCTCTGTTCTCCCCTATATAGATAGATGAATTTGGAACTCTAAATCCAACAAGGATTGTAGTAGCTGTTTGAAACTTGACAAAAAAAAGTAGTTCTCAGTTTTGTCTCTATGGTTTGTTTCCTCTTCAAAAAGCCCAAAGCAGAGACTGTGAGAAAGTGCATTCATTGATAGGGGTTGCCAAGCTTCCAAGAAATTACAAATTTCCGAAATAGCAGCAAATATTTTTTCACCCAATCTCGATGATACTTGGTGGTAATGATCAGTACACAAATCCCACTTGGCTCACCAAATTTTCTTCTTCTAGGTTGAAGCGGTCGTCTGCAGTAGCAGTTTTTATATTTAGGTTTCCCTCTGTTCTCTCCTATATAGATAGATGAATTTGGAACTCTAAATCCAACATGGTTTGTAGTAGCTCTTTGAAACTTGACAAAACAAAGGAGTTCTCAGTTTTGTCTCTATGGTTTCTTTCCTCTTCAAGTAGCCCTATGCACAGACTGTGGAAAAGCGCTTTCATTGAGAGGTTTTGACAAGCTTCCAAAAAATAACGAGTTTCCGAAATACCAGGAAATATTTTTTCACCCAATCTTGATGATACTTGGTGGTAATGACAAGTACACAAATCCCACTTGGCTAACCAAATTTTGTTCTTCTAGGTTGAAGCGTTCGTTTACAGTAGCAGTTTGTATTTTTAGGTTTCACTCTGTTCTCTCTTATATAGATAGATGAATTTGGAACTCTAAATCCAACATGGTTTGTAGTAGCTCTTTGAAACTTGACAGAATAAAGTAGTTCTCAGTTTTTTCTCTAAGGTTTGTTTCCTCTTTAAGTAGCCCTAGGCACAGACAGTGGAAAAGCACTTTCATTGAGAGTGGTTGCCAAGCTTCTAAGAAATAATGAGTTTTCGAAATACCAGCAAATGTTTTTTCACCCAATCTTAATGATACGTGGTGGTAATGATCATGACACAAATTTCACTTGGCTCACCAAATTGTGTTCTTCTAGGTTGAAGCGTTCGTTTACAGTAGCAGTTTACATTTTTAGGTTTCCCTCTGTTCTCTCCTATATAGACAGCTGAATTTGGAACTCTAAATCCAACATGGTTTGTAGTAGCTCTTTGAAACTTGACAAAATAAAGGAGTTCTCAGTTTTGTGTCTATGGCTTGTTTCCTCTTCAAGTAGCCCTAGGCATAGACTGTGGAAAAGCACTTTTATTGAGAGGGGTTGTCAAGCTTCCCAGAAATTACGATTTTCCGAAATACCAGCACATATTTTTTTCACCCAATCTTGATGATACGTGTTGGTAATGTTCAGTACACAAAACCGACTTGGCTGACCAAATTGTGTTCTTCTAGGTTGAAGCGTTCATCTACAGTAGTATTTTTTATATGTAGGTTTTACTCTGTTCTCTTCTATATAGATAGATGAATTTGGAACACTAAATCCAACATGGTTTGTAGTAGCTCTTTGAACCTTGACAAAATATGTAGTTCTCAGTTTCGTCTCTATGGTTTATTTCCTCTACAAGTAGCCCTATGCACAGACTGTAGAAAAGCACTTTCATTGAGAGGGGTAGCCAAGCTTCTAAGAAATAACAAGTTTCCGAAATACCAGCAAATATTTTTTCACCCAATCTTGATGATACTTGGTGGTAATGATCAGTACACAAATCCCACTTGGCTCACCAAATTGTGTTCTTCTAGGTTGGAGCATTCGTCTAGAGTAGCAGTTTTTATATTTAGGTTTCATTCTGTACTCTCCAATATAGATAGATGAATTTGGAACTCTAAATCCAACATGGTTTGTAGTAGCTCTTTGAAACATGACAAAATAAAGGAGTTCTCAGTTTTGTCTCTATGGTTTGTTTCCTCTTCAAGTATCCCTAAGCCCAGACTGTGGAAAAGCACTTTCATTGAGAGGGGTTGCCAAGCTTCTAAGAAATAACGAGTTTCCGAAATACCAGCAAATATTTTTTCACGCAATCTTGATGATATTGGTGGTAATGATCAGTCCACAAATCCCACTTGGCCCACCAAATTTTGTTCTTCTAGGTTGAAGCGTTCGTTTACAGTAGCAGTTTATATTTTTAGGTTTCCCTCTGTTCTCTCCTATATAGACAGCTGAATTTGGAACTCTAAATCCAACATGGTTTGTAGTAGCTCTTTGAAACTTGACAAAATAAAGGAGTTCTCAGGTTTGTCTCTGTGGTTTGTTCCTCTTCAAGTAGCCCTAGGCATAGACTGTGGAAAAGCACTTTTATTGAGAGGGGTTGACAATCTTCCCAGAAATTACGATTTTCCGAAGTACCAGCACATATTTTTTCACCCAATCTTGATGATACGTGTTGGTAATGATCAGTACAAAAAACCCACATGGCTGACCAAATTGTGTTCTTCTAGGTTGAAGCTTTCTTTTACAGTAGCAGTTTTTATTTTTAGGTTTCATTCTGTTGTCTCCTTTATAGATAGATGAATTTGGAATTCTAAATCCAACATGATTTTTAGTAGCTCTTTGAAACTTGACAAAATAAAGGAGTTCTCAGTTTTATCTCTATGGTTTGTTTCCTCTTCAAGTAGCCGTAAGTAGAGACTGTGGAAAAGCAGTTTCATTGAAAGGGGTTGCCAAGCTTCAAGAAATTACGAGTTTCCGAAATATCAGCAAATATTTTTTCACCCAATCTTGATGATACGTGGTGGTAATGATCGGTCAACAAATCCCACTTGGCTCACAAATTTTGTTCTTCTACTTTTAAGCGTTCGTTTACAACAGCAGTTTATATTTTTAGGTTTCCCTCTGTTCTCTCCTATAAAGATAGTTGAATTTGGAACTCTAAATCAAACATGGTTTGTAGTAGCTCTTTGAAACTTGACAAAATAAAGGAGTTCTCAGTTTTGTCTTTATGGTTCGTTTCCTCTTCAAATAGCCTTAGGCACAGACTGTGGAAAAGCACTTTCATTGAGAGGGGTTGCCAAGCTTCTAAGAAATAACGAGTTTCTGAAATACCAGCAAATATTTTTTCACCCAATCTTGATGATACTTGGTGGTAATGATCAGTCCACAAATCCCACTTGGCTCACCAAATTTTGTTCTTCTAGGTTTAACCGTTCGTTTACAGTAGCAGTTTTTATTTTTGGTTTCACTCTGTTCTCTCCTGTATAGATAGCTGAATTTGGAACTCTAAATCCAACATGGTTTTTAGTAGCTCTTTGAAACTTGACAAATAAAGGAGTTCTCAGTTTTGTCTCTATGGTTTGTTTCCTCTTCAAGTATCCCTAGGCACAGACTGTGGAAAAGCACTTTCATTGAGAGGGGTTGCCAAGCTTCTAAGAAATAACGAGTTTCTGAAATACCAGCAAATATTTTTCACCAATCTTGATGATATTGGTGGTAATGATCAGTCCACAAATCCCACTTGGCCCACCAAATTTTGTTCTTCTAGGTTTAAGCGTTCGTCTACAGTAGCAGTTTTTATATGTAGGTTTCAATCTGTTCTCTCTTATATAGATAGATGAATTTGGAACTCTAAATCCAACATGGATTGTAGTAGCTCTTTGAAATTTGACAAAATAAAGGAGTTCTCAGTTTGTCTTTATGATTTGTTTCCTCTTCAAGTAGCCCTAAGCAGGGACTGCGGAAAAGCACTTTCATTGAAAGGGTTGGCCAAGAATCCAAGAAATTACGAGTTTCCGAAATACCAGCAAGTATTTTTTTCACCCAATTTGGTGATACTTGGTGGTAATGATCGGTACACAAATCCCACTTGGCGCACCAAATTTTGTTCTTCTAGTTTTATGCGTTCATTTACAGTAGCAGTTTATATTTTTAGGTTTCCCTCTGATCTCTCCTATATAGATAGATGAATTTGGAACTCTAAATCCAACATGGTTTGTAGTAGCTCTTTGAAACATGACAAAATAAAGGAGTTCTCAGTTTTTTTTCTATGGTTCTTTTCCTCTTCAAGTAGCCCTAGGCAAAGACTGTGGAAAAGCACTTTCATTGAGAGGTTTTGCAAAGCTTCCAAAAAATAACGAGTTTCCAAAATACCAGCAAATATTTTTTCAGACAGTCTTGATGATACTTGGTGGTAATGACAAGTACACAAATCCCACTTGGCTAACCAAATTCTGTTCTTCTAGGTTGAAGTGTTCGTTTACAGTAGCAGTTTTTATTTTTAGGTTTCACTCTGTTCTCTCTTATATAGATAGATGAATTTGGAACTCTAAATCCAACATGGTTTGTAGTAGCTCTTTGAAACTTGACAGAATAAAGGAGTTCTCAGTTTTGTCTCTAAGGTTTGTTTCCTCTTTAAGTAGCCCTAGGCACAGACAGTGGAAAACCACTTTCATTGAGAGTGGTTGCCAAGCTTCTAAGAAATAATGAGTTTTCGAAATACCAGCAAAAGTTTTTTCACCCAATCTTAATGATACGTGGTGGTAATGATCAGGACACAAATTTCACTTGGCTCACCAAATTGTGTTCTTCTAGGTTGAAGCGTTCGTTTACAGTAGCAGTTTATATTTTTAGGTTTCCCTCTGTTCTCTCCTATATAGACAGCTGAATTTGGAACTCTAAATCCAACATGGTTTGTAGTAGCTCTTTGAAACTTGACAAAATAAAGGAGTTCTCAGTTTTGCCTCTATGGTTTGTTTCCTCTTCAAGTAGCCCTAGGCATAGACTGTGGAAAAGCACTTTTATTGAGAGGGGTTGTCAAGCTTCCCAGAAATTACGATTTTCCGAAATACCAGCACATATTTTTTCACCCAATCTTGATGATACGTGTTGGTAATGATCAGTACAAAAAACCCACTTGGCTGACCAAATTGTGTTCTTCTAGGTTGAAGCGTTCATCTACAGTAGTATTTTTTATATGTAGGTTTTACTCTGTTCTCTTCTATATAGATAGATGAATTTGCAACTCTAAATCCAACATGGTTTGTAGTAGCTCTTTGAACCTTGACAAAATAATGTAGTTCTCAGTTTTGTCTCTATGGTTTATTTCCTCTACAAGTAGCCCTATGCACAGACTGTGGAAAAGCACTATCATTGAGAGGGGTAGCCAAGCTTCTAAGAAATAACAAGTTTCCGAAATACCAGCAAATATTTTTCACCCAATCTTGATGATACTTGGTGGTAATGATCAGTCCACAAATCCCACTTGGCTCACCAAATTTTGTTCTTCTAGGTTTAACCGTTCGTTTACAGTAGCAGTTTTTATTTTTGGTTTCACTCTGTTCTCTCCTGTATAGATAGCTGAATTTGGAACTCTAAATCCAACATGGTTTTTAGTAGCTCTTTGAAACTTGACAAATAAAGGAGTTCTCAGTTTTGTCTCTATGGTTTGTTTCCTCTTCAAGTATCCCTAGGCACAGACTGTGGAAAAGCACTTTCATTGAGAGGGGTTGCCAAGCTTCTAAGAAATAACGAGTTTCTGAAATACCAGCAAATATTTTTTCACGCAATCTTGATGATATTGGTGGTAATGATCAGTCCACAAATCCCACTTGGCCCACCAAATTTTGTTCTTCTAGGTTTAAGCGTTCGTCTACAGTAGCAGTTTTTATATGTAGGTTTCCATCTGTTCTCTCTTATATAGATAGATGAATTTGGAACTCTAAATCCAACATGGATTGTAGTAGCTCTTTGAAATTTGACAAAATAAAGTAGTTCTCAGTTTTGTCTTTATGATTTGTTTCCTCTTCAAGTAGCCCTAAGCAGAGACTGCGGAAAAGCGCTTTCATTGAAAGGGTTGGCCAAGAATCCAAGAAATTACGAGTTTCCGAAATACCAGCAAGTATTTTTTCACCCAATTTGGTGATACTTGGTGGTAATGATCGGTACACAAATCCCACTTGGCGCACCAAATTTTGTTCTTCTAGTTTTATGCGTTCATTTACAGTAGCAGTTTATATTTTTAGGTTTCCCTCTGATCTCTCATATATAGATAGATGAATTTGGAACTCTAAATCCAACATGGTTTGTAGTAGCTCTTAGAAACATGACAAAATAAAGGAGTTCTCAGTTTTTTTCTATGGTTTTTTTCCTCTTCAAGTAGCCCTAGGCAAGGACTGTGGTAAAGCACTTTCATTGAGAGGTTTTGCAAAGCTTCCAAAAAATAACGAGTTTTCGAAATACCAGCAAATATTTTTTGAGACAGTCTTGATGATACTTGGTGGTAATGACAAGTACACAAATCCCACTTGGCTAACCAAATTCTGTTCTTCTAGGTTGAAGTGTTCGTTTAAAGTAGCAGTTTTTATTTTTAGGTTTCACTCTGTTCTCTCTTATATAGATAGATGAATTTGGAACTCTAAATACAACATGGTTTGTAATAGCTCTTTGAAACTTGACAGAATAAAGGAGTTCTCAGTTTTGTCTCTAAGGTTTGTTTCCTCTTTAAGTAGCCCTAGGCACAGACAGTGGAAAACCACTTTCATTGAGAGTGGTTGCCAAGCTTCTAAGAAATAATGAGTTTTCGAAATACCAGCAAAAGTTTTTTCACCCAATCTTAATGATACGTGGTGGTAATGATCAGGACACAAATTTCAATTGGCTCACCAAATTGTGTTCTACTAGGTTGAAGCGTTCGTTTACAGTAGCAGTTTATATTTTTAGGTTTCCCTCTGTTCTCTCCTATATAGACAGCTGAATTTGGAACTCTAAATCCAACATGGTTTGTAGTAGCTCTTTGAAACTTGACAAAATAAAGGAGTTCTCAGTTTTGCCTCTATGGTTTGTTCCTCTTCAAGTAGCCCTAGGCATAGACTGTGGAAAAGCACTTTTATTGAGAGGGGTTGTCAAGCTTCCCAGAAATTACGATTTTCCGAAATACCAGCACATATTTTTTCACCCAATCTTGATGATACGTGTTGGTAATGATCAGTACAAAAAACTCACTTGGCTGACCAAATTGTGTTCTTCTAGGTTGAAGCGTTCATCTACAGTAGTATTTTTTATATGTAGGTTTTACTCTGTTCTCTTCTATATAGATAGATGAATTTGCAACTCTAAATCCAACATGGTTTGTAGTAGCTCTTTGAACCTTGACAAAATAATGTAGTTCTCAGTTTTGTCTCTATGGTTTATTTCCTCTACAAGTAGCCCTATGCACAGACTGTGGAAAAGCACTATCATTGAGAGGGGTAGCCAAGCTTCTAAGAAATAACAAGTTTCCGAAATACCAGCAAATATTTTTTCACCCAAACTTGATGATACTTGGTGGTAATGATCAGTACACGAATCCCACTTGGCTCACCAAATTGTGTTCTTCTAGGTTGGAGCATTCGTCTTGAGTAGCAGTTTTTATATTTAGGTTTCACTCTGTACTCTCCAATATAGATAGATGAATTTGGAACTCTAAATCCAACATGGTTTGTAGTAGCTCTTTGAAACTTGACAAAATAAAGGAGTTCTCAGTTTTGTCCCTATGGTTTGTTTCCTATTCAAGTAGACCTAAGCAGAGACTGTGGAAAAGCACTTTCAATGAAAGGGTTGCCAAGCTTCCAAGAAATTACGAGTTTCCAAAACACCGGCAAATATTTTTTCACAAAATCTGGATGATACATGGTGGTAATGACAAGTACACAAATTCCACTTAGCTCACCAAATTTTGTTCTTCTAGTTTGAAGCTTTCGTTTACAGTAGCAGTTTTTATTTTTGGGTTTCATTCTGTTCTCTCCTTTATAAATAGATGAATTTGGAATTCTAAATCCAACATGGTTTGTAGTAGCTCTTTGAAACTTGACAAAATAAAGGAGTTCTCAGTTTGTCTCTATTGTTTGTTTCCTCTTCAAGTAGCCGTAAGTAGAGACTGTGGAAAAGCAGTTTCATTGAAAGGGGTTGCCAAGATTCCAAGAAATTACGAGTTTCTGAAATACCAGCAAATAGTTTTTCACCCAATCTTGATGATACGTGGTGGTAATGATCGGTCAACAAATCCCACTTGGCTCACAAATTTTGTTCTTCTACTTTTAAGCGTTCGTTTACAACAGCAGTTTATATTTTTAGGTTTCCCTCTGTTCTCTTTTATATAGATAGTTGAATTTGGAACTCTAAATCAAACATGGTTTGTAGTAGCTCTTTTGAAACTTGACAAAATAAAGGAGTTCTCAGTTTTGTCTCTATGGTTCGTTTCCTCTTCAAATAGCCTTAGGCACAGACTGTGGAAAAGCACTTTCATTGAGAGGGTTTGCCAAGCTTCTAAGAAATAACGAATTTCTGAAATATCAGCAAATATTTTTTCACCCAATCTTGATGATACTTGGTGGTAATGATCAGTCCACAAATCCCACTTGGCTCACCAAATTTTGTTCTTCTAGGTTTAACCGTTCGTTTACAGTAGCAGTTTTTATTTTTGGTTTCACTCTGTTCTCTCTGTATAGATAGCTGAATTTGGAACTCTAAATCCAACATGGTTTTTAGTAGCTCTTTGAAACTTGACAAATAAAGGAGTTCTCAGTTTTGTCTCTATGGTTTGTTTCCTCTTCAAGTATCCCTAGGCACAGACTGTGGAAAAGCACTTTCATTGAGAGGGGTTGCCAAGCTTCTAAGAAATAACGAGTTTCCGAAATACCAGCAAATATTTTTTCCACCAATCTTGATGATATTGGTGGTAATGATCAGTCCACAAATCCCACTTGGCCCACCAAATTTTGTTCTTCTAGGTTTAAGCGTTCGTCTACAGTAGCAGTTTTTATATGTAGGTTTCCATCTGTTCTCTCTTATATAGATAGATGAATTTGGAACTCTAAATCCAACATGGATTGTAGTAGCTCTTTGAAATTTGACAAATAAAGTAGTTCTCAGTTTTGTCTTTATGATTTGTTTCCTCTTCAAGTAGCCCTAAGCAGAGACTGCGGAAAAGCACTTTCATTGAAAGGGTTGGCCAAGAATCCAAGAAATTACGAGTTTCCGAAATACCAGCAAGTATTTTTTCACCCAATTTGGTGATACTTGGTGGTAATGATCGGTACACAAATCCCACTTGGCGCACCAAATTTTGTCCTTCTTTTTATGCGTTCGTTTACAGTAGCAGTTTATATTTTTAGGTTTCCCTCTGGTCTCTCCTATATAGATAGATGAATTTGGAACTCTAAATCCAACATGGTTTGTAGTAGCTCTTTGAAACATGACAAAATAAAGGAGTTCTCAGTTTTTTTCTATGGTTCTTTTCCTCTTCAAGTAGCCCTAGGCAAGGACTGTGGAAAAGCACTTTCATTGAGAGGTTTTGCCAAGCTTCCAAAAAATAACGAGTTTCGGAAATACCAGCAAATATTTTTTCACCCAATTTGATGATACTTGGTGGTAATCATCGGTACACAAATCCCACTTGGCGCACCAAATTTTGTTCTTCTAGTTTTAAGCGTTCGTTTACAGTAGCAGTTTATATTTTTAGGTTCCCTCTATTCTCTCCTATATAGATAGATGAATTTGGAACTCTAAAACCAACATGGTTTGTATTAGCTCTTTGAAACTTGACAAAATAAAGGAGTTCTCGGTTTTGTCTCTATGATTTGTTTCCTCTTCAATTAGCCCTAAGCAGAGTCTGTGGAAAAGCACTTTCATTGAAAGGGGTTGCCAAGCTTCCAAGAAATTAAGTGTTTCCGAAATACCAGCAAATATTTTTTCACCCAGTCTTGATGATACTAGGTGGTAATGACAAGTACACAAATCCCACTTGGCTAACCAAATTTTGTTCTTCTAGGTTGAAGTGTTCGTTTACAGTAGCAGTTTTTATTTTTAGGTTTCACTCTGTTCTCTCTTATATAGATAGATGAATTTGGAACTCTAAATCCAACATGGTTTGTAGTAGCTCTTTGAAACTTGACAGAATAAAGGAGTTCTCAGTTTTGTCTCTAAGGTTTGTTTCCTCTTTAAGTAGCCCTAGGCACAGACAGTGGAAAAGCACTTTCATTTATAGTGGTTGCCAATCTTCTAAGAAATAATGAGTTTTCGAAATACCAGCAAAAGTTTTTTCACCCAATCTTAATGATACGTGGTGGTAATGATCAGGACACAAATTTCACTTGGCTCACCAAATTGTGTTCTTCTAGGTTGAAGCGTTCGTTTACAGTAGCAGTTTATATTTTTAGGTTTCCCTCTGTTCTCTCCTATATAGACAGCTGAATTTGGAACTCTAAATCCAACATGGTTTGTAGTAGCTCTTTGAAACTTGACAAAATAAAGGAGTTCTCAGTTTTGCCTCTATGGTTTGTTTCCTCTTCAAGTAGCCCTAGGCATAGACTGTGGAAAAGCACTTTTATTGAGAGGGGTTGTCAAGCTTCCCAGAAATTACGATTTTCCGAAATACCAGCACATATTTTTTCACCCAATCTTGATGATACGTGTTGGTAATGATCAGTACAAAAAACCCACTTGGCTGACCAAATTGTGTTCTTCTAGGTTGAAGCGTTCATCTACAGTAGTATTTTTTATATGTAGGTTTTACTCTGTTCTCTTCTATATAGATAGATGAATTTGCAACTCTAAAATCCAACATGGTTTGTAGTAGCTCTTTGAACCTTGACAAAATAATGTAGTTCTCAGTTTTGTCTCTATGGTTTATTTCTTCTACAAGTAGCCCTATGCACAGACTGTGGAAAAGCACTATCATTGAGAGGGGTAGCCAAGCTTCTAAGAAATAACAAGTTTCCGAAATACCAGCAAATATTTTTTCACCCAATATTGATGATACTTGGTGGTAATGATCAGTACACAAATCCCACTTGGCTCACCAAATTGTGTTCTTCTAGGTTGGAGCATTCGTCTAGAGTAGCAGTTTTTATATTTAGGTTTCACTCTGTACTCTCCAATATAGATAGATGAATTTGGAACTCTAAATCCAACATGGTTTGTAGTAGCTCTTTGAAACTTGACAAAATAAAGGAGTTCTCAGTTTTGTCTCTATGGTTTGTTTCCTCTTCAAGTAGACCTAAGCAGAGACTGTGGAAAAGCACTTTCATTGAAAGGGGTTGCCAAGCTTCCAAGAAATTACGAGTTTCCAAAATACCGGCAAATATTTTTTCACCCAATCTGGATGATACATGGTGGTCATGACAAGTACACAAATTCCACTTAGCTCACCAAATTTTGAGCTTCTAGTTTGAAGCTTTCGTTTACAGTAGCAGTTTTTATTTTTAGGTTTCATTCTGTTCTCTCCTTTATAGATAGATGAATTTGGAATTCTAAATCCAACATGGTTTGTAGTAGCTCTTTGAAACTTGACAAATAAAGGAGTTCTCAGTTTTGTCTCTATGGTTTGTTTCCTCTTCAAGTATCCCTAAGCACAGACTGTGGAAAAGCACTTTCATTGAGAGGGGTTGCCAAGCTTCTAAGAAATAACGAGTTTCCAAAATACCAGCAAATATTTTTTCACGCAATCTTGATGATATTGGTGGTAAGGATCAGTCCACAAATCCCACTTGGCCCACCAAATTTTGTTCTTCTAGGTTGAAGCGTTCGTTTACAGTAGCAGTATATATTTTTAGGTTTCTCTCTGTTCTCTCCTATATAGACAGCTGAATTTGGAACTCTAAATCCAACATGGTTTGTAGTAGCTCTTTGAAACTTGACAAAATAAAGGAGTTCTCAGTTTTGTCCCTATGGTTTGTTTCCTCTTCAAGTAGACCTAAGCAGAGACTGTGGAAAAGCACTTTCAATGAAAGGGGTTGCCAAGCTCCTAAGAAATTACGAGTTTCCAAAATACCGGCAAATATTTTTTCACCCAATCTGGATGATACATGGTGGTAATGACAAGTACACAAATTCCACTTAGCTCACCAAATTTTGTTCTTCTAGTTTGAAGCTTTCGTTTACAGTAGCAGTTTTTATTTTTGGGTTTCATTCTGTTCTCTCCTTTATAAATAGATGAATTTGGAATTCTAAATACAACATGGTTTGTAGTAGCTCTTTGAAACTTGACAAAATAAAGGAGTTCTCAGTTTTGTCTCTATGGTTTGTATCCTCTTCAAGTAGCCGTAAGTAGAGACTGTGGAAAAGCAGTTTCATTGAAAGGGGTTGCCAAGCTTCCAAGAAATTAAGAGTTTCCGAAATACCAGCAAATATTTTTTCACCCAATCTTGATGATACGTGGTGGTAATGATCGGTCAACAAATCCCACATGGCTCACAAATTTTGTTCTTCTACTTTTAAGCGTTCGTTTACAACAGCAGTTTATATTTTTAGGTTTCCCTCTGTTCTCTCCTATATAGATAGTTGAATTTGGAACTCTAAATAAAACATGGTTTGTAGTAGCTCTTTGAAACTTGACAAAATAAAGGAGTTCTCAGTTTTGTCTCTATGGTTCGTTTCTTCTTCAAATAGCCTTAGGCACAGACTGTGGAAAAGCACTTTCATTGAGAGGGTTTGCCAAGCTTCTAAGAAATAACGAATTTCTGAAATATCAGCAAATATTTTTTCACCCAATCTTGATGATACTTGGTGGTAATGATCAGTCCACAAATCCCACTTGCCTCACCAAATTTTGTTCTTCTAGGTTTAACCGTTCGTTTACAGTAGCAGTTTTTATTTTTGGTTTCACTCTGTTCTCTCCTGTATAGATAGCTGAATTTGGAACTCTAAATCCAACATGGTTTTTAGTAGCTCTTTGAAACTTGACAAATAAAGGAGTTCTCAGTTTTGTCTCTATGGTTTGTTTCCTCTTCAAGTATCCCTAGGCACAGACTGTGGAAAAGCACTTTCATTGAGAGGGGTTGCCAAGCTTCTAAGAAATAACGAGTTTCCGAAATACCAGCAAATATTTTTTCACCCAATCTTGATGATATTGGTGGTAATGATCAGTCCACAAATCCCACTTGGCCCACCAAATTTTGTTCTTCTAGGTTTAAGCGTTCGTCTACAGTAGCAGTATTTATATGTAGGTTTCAATCTGTTCTCTCTTATATAGATAGATGAATTTGGAACTCTAAATCCAACATGGATTGTAGTAGATCTTTGAAATTTGACAAAATAAAGTAGTTCTCAGTTTTGTCTTTATGATTTGTTTCCTCTTCAAGTAGCCCTAAGCAGAGACTGCGGAAAAGCACTTTCATTGAAAGGGTTGGCCAAGAATCCAAGAAATTACGAGTTTCCGAAATACCAGCAAGTATTTTTTCACCCAATTTGGTGATACTTGGTGGTAATGATCGGTACACAAATCCCACTTGGCGCACCAAATTTTGTCTTCTAGTTTTATGCGTTCGTTTACAGTAGCAGTTTATATTTTTAGGTTTCCCTCTGATCTCTCCTATATAGATAGATGAATTTGGAACTCTAAATCCAACATGGTTTGTAGTAGCTCTTTGAAACATGACAAAATAAAGGAGTTCTCAGTTTTTTTTCTATGGTTCTTTTCCTCTTCAAGTAGCCCTAGGCAAGGACTGTGGAAAAGCACTTTCATTGAGAGGTTTTGCCAAGCTTCCAAAAAATAACGAGTTTCGGAAATACCAGCAAATATTTTTTCACCCAATTTGATGATACTTGGTGGTAATCATCGGTACACAAATCCCACTTGGCGCACCAAATTTTGTTCTTCTAGTTTTAAGCGTTCGTTTACAGTAGCAGTTTATATTTTTAGGTTTCCCTCTATTCTCTCCTATATAGATAGATGAATTTGGAACTCTAAAACCAACATGGTTTGTATTAGCTCTTTGAAACTTGACAAAATAAAGGAGTTCTCGGTTTTGTCTCTATGATTTGTTTCCTCTTCAATTAGCCCTAAGCAGAGTCTGTGGAAAAGCACTTTCATTGAAAGGGGTTGCCAAGCTTCCAAGAAATTAAGTGTTTCCGAAATACCAGCAAATATTTTTTCACCCAGTCTTGATGATACTTGGTGGTAATGACAAGTACACAAATCCCACTTGGCTAACCAAATTTTGTTCTTCTAGGTTGAAGTGTTCGTTTACAGTAGCAGTTTTTATTTTTAGGTTTCACTCTGTTCTCTCTTATATAGATAGATGAATTTGGAACTCTAAATACAACATGGTTTGTAGTAGCTCTTTGAAACTTGACAGAATAAAGGAGTTCTCAGTTTTGTCTCTAAGGTTTGTTTCCTCTTCAAGTACCCCTAGGCATAGACTGTGGAAAAGCACTTTTATTGAGAGGGGTTGACAAGTTTCCCAGAAATTACGTTTTTCCGAAATACCAGCACATATTTTTTCACCCAATCTTGATGATACGTGTTGGTAATGATCAGTACAAAAAACCCACTTGGCTCACAAATTTTGTTCTTCTAGGTTTAAGCGTTCGTTTACAGTAGCAGTTTTTATTTTTGGTTTCACTCTGTTCTCTCCTGTATAGATAGCTGAACTTGGAACTCTAAATCCAACATGGTTTTTAGTAGCTCTTTGAAACTTGACAAATAAAGGAGTTCTCAGTTTTGTCTCTATGGTTTGTTTCCTCTTCAAGTATCCCTAGGCACAGACTGTGGAAAAGCACTTTCATTGAGAGGGGTTGCCAAGCTTCTAAGAAATAACGAGTTTCCGAAATACCAGCAAATATTTTTTCACCCAATCTTGATGATATTGGTGGTAATGATCAGTCCACAAATCCCACTGGGCCCACCAATTTTGTTCTTCTAGGTTTAAGCGTTCGTCTACAGTAGCAGTTTTTATATGTAGGTTTCAATCTGTTCTCTCCTATATAGATAGATGAATTTGGAACTCTAAATCCAACATGGTTTGTAGTAGCTCTTTGAAACTTGACAAAATAAAGGAGTTCTCAGTTTTGTCTTTATGATTTGTTTCCTCTTCAAGTAGCCCTAAGCAGAGACTGCGGAAAAGCACTTTCATTGAAAGGGTTGGCCAAGATTCCAAGAAATTACGAGTTTCCGAAATTCCAGCAAGTATTTTTTCACCCAATTTGATGATACTTGTTGGTAATGATTGGTACACAAATCCCACTTGGCGCACCAAATTTTGTTCTTCTAGTTTTAAGCGTTCGTTTACAGGAGCAGTTAATATTTTTAGGTTTCCCTCTGATCTCTCCTATATAGATAGATGAATTTGGAACTCTAAAACCAACATGGTTTGTAGTAGCTCTTTGAAACTTGAGAAAATAAAGGAGTTCTCAGTTTTGTCTCTATGATTTGTTTCCTCTTCAAGTAGCCCTAAGCAGAGTCTGTGGAAAAGCACTTTCATTGAAAGGGGTTGCCAAGCTTCCAAGAAATTACGTGTTTCCGAAATACCAGCAAATATTTTTTCACCCAGTCTTGATGATACTTGGTGGTAATGACAAGTACACAAATCCCACTTGGCTAACCAAATTTTGTTCTTCTAGGTTGAAGCGTTCGTTTATAGTAGCAGTTTTTATTTTTAGGTTTCACTCTGTTCTCTCTTATATAGATAGATGAATTTGGAACTCTAAATCCAACATGGTTAGTAGTAGCTCTTTGAAACTTGACAGAATAAAGGAGTTCTCAGTTTTGTCTCTAAGGTTTGTTTCCTCTTAAGTAGCCCTAGGCACAGACAGTGGAAAAGCACTTTCATTGAGAGTGGTTGCCAAGCTTCTAAGAAATAATGAGTTTTCGAAATACCAGCAAATGTTTTTTCACCCAATCTTAATGATACGTGGTGGTAATGATCAGGACACAAATTTCACTTGGCTAACCAAATTGTGTTCTTCTAGGTTGAAGCGTTCGTTTACAGTAGCAGTTTATATTTTTAGGTTTCCTCTGTTCTCTCCTATATAGATAGTTGAATTTGGAACTCTAAATCCAAAATGGTTTGTAGTAGCTCTTTGAAACATGACAAAATAAAGGAGTTCTCAGTTTTGTCTCTATGGTTCGTTTCCTCTTCAAATAGCCTTAGGCACAGACTGTGGAAAAGCACTTTCATTGAGAGGGGTTGCCAACCTTCTAAGAAATAACGAATTTCTGAAATACCAGCAAATATTTTTTTCACCCAATCTTGATGATACTTGGTGGTAATGATCAGTCCACAAATCCCACTTGGCTCACAAAATTTTGTTCTTCTAGGTTTAAGCGTTCGTTTACAGTAGCAGTCTATTTTTTGGATTCACTCTGTTCTCTCCTGTATAGATGGCTGAATTTGGAACTCTAAATCCAACATGGTTTTTAGTAGCTCTTTGAAACTTGACAAATAAAGGAGTTCTCAGTTTTGTCTCTATGGTTTGTTTCCTCTTAAATGTATCCCTAAGCACAGACTGTGGAAAAACACTTTCATTGAGAGGGGTTGCCAAGCTTCTAAAAAATAACGAGTTTCCGAAATACCAGCAAATATTTTTTCACCCAATCTTGATGATACTTGGTGGTAATGATCAGTACACAAATCCCACTTGGCTCACCAAATTGTGTTCTTCTAGGTTGGAGCGTTCGTCTAGAGTAGCAGTTTTTTATATTTAGGTTTCACTCTGTACTCTCCAATATAGATAGATGAATTTGGAATTCTAAATCCAACATGGTTTGTAGTAGCTCTTTGAAACTTGACAAAATAAAGGAGTTCTCAGTTTTGTCTCTATGGTTTGTTTCCTCTTCAAGTAGACCTAAGCAGAGACTGTGGAAAAGCACTTTCATTGAAAGGGGTTGCCAAGCTTCCAAGAAATTACGAGTTTCCAAAATACCGGCAAATATTTTTTCACCCAATCTGGATGATACATGGTGGTAATGACAAGTACACAAATTCCACTTAGCTCACCAAATTTTGTTCTTCTAGGTTGAAGCTTTCATTTACAGTAGCAGTTTTTGTTTTTAGGTTTCATTCTGTTCTCTCCTTTATAGATAAATGAATTTGGAATTCTAAATCCAACATGGTTTGTAGTAGCTCTTTGAACTTGACAAAATAAAAGGAGTTCTCAGTTTTATCTCTTTGGTTGTTTCCACTTCAAGTAGCCGTAAGCAGAGACTGTGGAAATGCAGTTTCATTGAAAGGGGTTGCCAAGCTTCCAAGAAATTACGAGTTTCCGAAATACCAGCAAATATTTTTTCACCCAATCTTGATGATACGTGGTGGTAATGATCAGTACAAAAAACCCACTTGGCTGACCAAATTGTGTTCTTCTAGGTTGAATCATTCGTCTATACTAGCAGTTTTTATATGTAGGTTTCACTCTGTTCTCTTCTATAGAGATAGATGAATTAGGAACTCTAAATTCAACATGGTTTGGTAGTAGCTCTTTGAAACTTGTCAAAAGAAGTAGTTCTCAGTTTTGTCTCTATGGTTTATTTCCTCATCAAGTAGCCCTAGGCACAGACTGTGGAAAAGGACTTTCATTGAGAGGGGTTGCCAAGCTTCCAAAAAATAACGAGTTTCCGAAATACCAGCAAATATTTTTTCACCCAATTTGATGACACTTGGTGGTAATGATCGGTACACAAATCCCACTTGGCGCACCAAATTTTGGTCTTCTACTTTTAAGCGTTCGTTTACAATAGCAGTTTATATTTTTAGGTTTCCCTCTGTTCTCTCCATATAGATAGTTGAATTTGGAACTCTAAATCAAACATGGTTTGTAGTAGCTCTTTGCAACTTGACAAAATAAAAGGAGTTCTCAGTTTTGTCTCTATGGTTCGTTTCCTCTTCAAATAGCCTTAGGCAGAGACTGTGGAAAAGCACTTTCATTGAGAGGGGTTGCCAAGCTTCAAAGAAATAACGAATTTCTGAAATAACACCAATATTTTTTCACCCAATCTTGATGATACTTGGTGGTAATGATCAGTCCACAAATCCCACTTGGCTCACAATTTTGTTCTGCTAGGTTTAAGCGTTTCGTTTACAGTAGCAGTTTTAATTTTTTGGTTTCACTCTGTTCTCTCCTGTATAGATAGCTGAATTTGGAACTCTAAATCCAACATGGTTTTTAGTAGCTCTTTGAAACTTGACAAATAAAGGAGTTCTCAGTTTTGTCTTTATGAGTTTGTTTCCTCTTCCAAGTAGCCCTAAGCAGAGACTGCGGAAAAGCACTTTCATTGAAAGGGTTGGCCAAGATTCCAAGAAATTATGAGTTTCCGAAATACCAGCAAATATTTTTTTACCCAATTTGATGATACATGGTGGTAATGATCGGTACACAAATCCCACTTGGCGCACCAAATTTTGTTCTTCTAGTTTTAAGCGTTCGTTTACAGTAGCAGTTTATATATTTAGGTTTCCCTCTGATCTCTCCTATATAGATAGATGAATTTGGAACTCTAAAACCAACATGGTTTGTAGTAGCTCTTTGAAACTTGAGAAAATAAAGGAGTTCTCAGTTTTGTCTCTATGATTGTTTCCTCTTCAAGTAGCCCTAAGCAGAGTCTGTGGAAAAGCACTTTCATTGAAAGGGGTTGCCAAGCTTCCAAGAAATTACGTGTTTCCGAAATACCAGCAAATATTTTTTCACCCAGTCTTGATGATACTTGGTGGTAATGACAAGTACACAAATCCCACTTGGCTAACCAAATTTTGTTCTTCTAGGTTGAAGCGTTCGTTTATAGTAGCAGTTTTTATTTTTAGGTTTCACTCTGTTCTCCTTATATAGATAGATGAATTTGGAACTCTAAATCCAACATGGTTAGTAGTAGCTCTTTGAAACTTGACAGAATAAAGGAGTTCTCAGTTTTGTCTCTAAGGTTTGTTTCCTCTTAAGTAGCCCTAGGCACAGACAGTGGAAAAGCACTTTCATTGAGAGTGGTTGCCAAGCTTCTAAGAAATAATGAGTTTTCGAAATACCAGCAAATGTTTTTTCACCCAATCTTAATGATACGTGGTGGTAATGATCAGGACACAAATTTCACTTGGCTAACCAAATTGTGTTCTTCTAGGTTGAAGCGTTCGTTTACAGTAGCAGTTCATATTTTTAGGTTTCCCTCTGTTCTCTCCTATATAGATAGTTGAATTGGAACTCTAAATCCAAAATGGTTTGTAGTAGCTCTTGAAACATGACAAAATAAAGAGTTCTCAGTTTGTCTCTATGGTTCGTTTCCTCTTCAAATAGCCTTAGGCACAGACTGTGGAAAAGCACTTTCATTGAGAGGGGTTGCCAACCTTCTAAGAAATAACGAATTTCTGAAATACCAGCAAATATTTTTTCACCCAATCTTGATGATACTTGGTGGTAATGATCAGTCCACAAATCCCACTTGGCTCACAAAATTTTGTTCTTCTAGGTTTAAGCGTTCGTTTACAGTAGCAGTCTATTTTTGGATTCACTCTGTTTCTCTCCTGTATAGATAGCTGAATTTGGAACTCTAAATCCAACATGGTTTTTAGTAGCTCTTTGAAACTTGACAAATGAAGGAGTTCTCAGTTTTGTCTCTATGGTTTGTTTCTCTTAAATGTATCCCTAAGCACAGACTGTGGAAAGCACTTCATTGAGAGGGGTTGCCAAGCTTCTAAAAAATAACGAGTTTCCGAAATACCAGCAAATATTTTTTCACCAATCTTGATGATACTTGGTGGTAATGATCAGTACACAAATCCCACTTGGCTCACCAAATTGTGTTCTTCTAGGTTGGAGCGTTCGTCTAGAGTAGCAGTTTTTTATATTTAGGTTTCACTCTGTTCTCTCCTTTATAGATAAATGAATTTGGAATTCTAAATCCAACATGGTTTGTAGTAGCTCTTTGAAACTTGACAAAATAAAGGAGTTCTCAGTTTTGTCTCTCATGGTTTGTTTCCTCTTCAAGTAGACCTAAGCAGAGACTGTGGAAAAGCACTTTCATTGAAAGGGGTTGCCAAGCTTCCAAGAAATTACGAGTTTCCAAAATACCGGCAAATATTTTTTCACCCAATCTGGATGATACATGGTGGTAATGACAAGTACACAAATTCCACTTAGCTCACCAAATTTGTTCTTCTAGGTTGAAGCTTTCATTTACAGTAGCAGTTTTTATTTTTAGGTTTCATTCTGTTCTCTCCTTTATAGATAAATGAATTTTGGAATTCTAAATCCAACATGGTTTGTAGTAGTCTTTGAAACTGACAAAATAAAGGAGTTCTCAGTTTTATCTCTTTGGTTGTTTCCACTTCAAGTAGCCGTAAGCAGAGACTGTGGAAATGCAGTTTCATTGAAAGGGGTTGCCAAGCTTCCAAGAATTACGGAGTTTCCGAAATACCAGCAAATATTTTTCAACCAATCTTGATGATACGTGGTGGTAATGATCAGTACAAAAAACCCACTTGGCTGACCAAATTGTGTTCTTCTAGGTTGAATCATTCGTCTATACTAGCAGTTTTTATATGTAGGTTTCACTCTGTTCTCTTCTAGAGAGATAGATGAATTAGGAACTCTAAATTCAACATGGTTTGTAGTAGCTCTTGAAACTTGTCAAAAGAAAGTAGTTCTCAGTTTTGTCTCTATGGTTTATTTCCTCATCAAGTAGCCCTAGGCACAGACTGTGGAAAAGGACTTTCATTGAGAGGGGTTGCCAACCTTCCAAAAAATAACGAGTTTCCGAAATACCAGCAAATATTTTTTCACCCAATTTGATGACACTTGGTGGTAATGATCGGTACACAAATCCCACTTGGCGCACCAAATTTTGGTCTTCTACTTTTAAGCGTTCGTTTACAATAGCAGTTTATTTTTAGGTTTCCCTCTGTTCTCTCCTATATAGATAGTTGAATTTGGAACTCTAAATCAAACATGGTTTGTAGTAGCTCTTTGAAACTTGACAAAATAAAGGAGTTCTCAGTTTTGTCTCTATGGTTCGTTTCCTCTTCAAATAGCCTTAGGCAGAGACTGTGGAAAAGCACTTTCATTGAGAGGGGTTGCCAAGCTTCAAAGAAATAACGAATTTCTGAAATAACACCAAATATTTTTTCACCCAATCTTGATGATACTGGGTGGTAATGATCAGTCCACAAATCCCACTTGGCTCACAAATTTTGTTCTTCTAGGTTTAAGCGTTCGTTTACAGTAGCAGTTTTAATTTTTGGTTTCACTCTGTTCTCTCCTGTATAGATAGCTGAATTTGGAACTCTAAATCCAACATGGTTTTTAGTAGCTCTTTGAAACTTGACAAATAAAGGAGTTCTCAGTTTTGTCTTTATGATTTGTTTCCTCTTCAAGTAGCCCTAAGCAGAGACTGCGGAAAAGCACTTTCATTGAAAGGGTTGGCCAAGATTCCAAGAAATTACGAGTTTCCGAAATACCAGCAAATATTTTTTTACCCAATTTGATGATACGTGGTGGTAATGATCGGTACACAAATCCCACTTGGCGCACCAAATTTTGTTCTTCTAGTTTTAAGCGTTCGTTTACAGTAGCAGTTTATATATTTAGGTTTCCCTCTGTTCTCTCCTATATAGATAGATGAATTTGGAACTCTAAAACCAACATGGTTTGTAGTAGCTCTTTGAAACTTGACAAAATAAAGGAGTTCTCAGTTTTGTCTCTATGATTTGTTTCCTCTTCAAGTAGCCCTAAGCACAGTCTGTGGAAAAGCACTTTCATTGAAAGGTGTTGCCAAGCTTCCAAGAAATTCCCTGTTTCCGAAATACCAGCAAATATTTTTTCACCCAGACATGATGATACTTGGTGGTAATGACAAGTACACAAATCACACTTGGCTCACCAAATTTTGTTCTTCTAGGTTGAAGCGTTCTTTTACAGTAGCAGTTATTATTTTTAGGTTTCACTCTGTTCTCTCTTATATAGATAGATGAATTTGGAAGTCTAAATCCAACATGGTTTGTAGTAGCTCTTTGAAACTTGACAAAATAAAGGAGTTCTCAGTTTTGTCTTTATGATTTGTTTCCTCTTCAAGTAGCCCTAAGCAGAGACTGTGGAAAAGCACTTTCATTGAAAGGGTTGGCCAAGATTCCTAGAAATTACGAGTTTCCGAAATACCAGCAAGTATTTTTTGACCCAATTTGATGATACTTGTTGGTAATGATCGGTACACAAATCCCACTTTGCGCACCAATTTTGTTCTTCTAGTTTTAAGCGTTCGTTACAGTAGCAGTTTATATTTTTAGGTTTCCCTCTGATCCTCTCCTATATAGATAGATGATTTGGAACTCTAAAACCAACATGGTTTGTAGTAGCTCTTTGAAACTTGAGAAAATAAAAGGAGTTCTCAGTTTTGTCTCTATGATTTGTTTCCTCTTCAAGTAGCCCCTAAGCAGAGTCTGTGGAAAAGCACTTTCATTGAAAGGGGTTGCCAAGCTTCCAAGAAATTACGTGTTTCCGAAATACCAGCAAATATTTTTACACCCAGTCTTGAAGATACTTGGTGGTAATGACAAGTACACAAATCCCACTTGGCTAACCAAACTTTGTTCTTCTAGGTTGAAGCGTTCGTTTACAGTAGCAGTTTTTATTTTTAGGTTTTCACTCTGTTCTCTTCTTATATAGATAGATGAATTTGGAACTCTAAATCCAACATGGTTTGTAGTAGCTCTTTGAAACTTGACAGAATAAAGGAGTTCTCAGTTTTGTCTCTAAGGTTTGTTCCTCTTCAAGTAGCCCTAGGCACAGACAGTGGAAAAGCACTTTCATTGAGAGTGGTTGCCAAGATTCTAAGAAATAATAAGTTTTCGAAATACCAGCAAATGTTTTTTCACCCAAATCTTAATGATACGTGGTGGTAATGATCAGGACACAAATTTCACTTGGCTCACCAAATTGTGTTCTTCTAGGTTGAAGCGTTCGTTTACAGTAGCAGTTTATATTTTTAGGTTTCCCTGTGTTCTCTCCTATATAGACAGCTGAATTTGGAACTCTAAATACAACATGGTTTGTAGTAGCTCTTTGAAACTTGACAAAATAAAGGAGTTCTCAGTTTTGTCTCTATGGTTTGTTTCCTCTTCAAGTAGCCCTAGGCATAGACTGTGGAAAAAGCACTTTTATTGAGAGGGGTTGTCAAGCTTCCCAGAAATTACGATTTTCCTAAATACCAGCACATATTTTTTCACCCAATCTTGATGATACGTGTTGGTAATGATCAGTACAAAAAACCCACTTGGCTGACCAAATTGTGTTTTTCTAGGTTGAAGCGTTCATCGACAGTAGTATTTTTTATATGTAGGTTTTTACTCTGTTCTCTTCTATATAGATAGATGAATTTTGGAACTCTAAATCCAACATGGTTTGTAGTAGCTCTTTGAACCTTGACAAAATAATGTAGTTCTCAGTTTTGTCTCTATGGTTTATTTCCTCTACAAGTAGCCCTATGCACAGACTGTGGAAAAGCACTTTCATTGAGAGGGGTAGCCAAGCTTCTAAGAAATAACAAGTTTCCGAAATACCAGCAAATATTTTTTCACCCAATCTGATGATACTTGGTGTAATGATCAGTACACAAATCCTACTTGGCTCACCAAATTGTGTTCTTCTAGGTTGGAGCGTTCGTCTACAGTAGCAGTTTTTATATTTAGGTTTCACTCTGTACTCTCCAATATAGATAGATGAATTTGGAACTCTAAATCCAACATGGTTTGTAGTAGCTCTTTGAAACTTGACAAAATAAAGGAGTTCTCAGTTTTGTCTCTATGGTTTGTTTCCTCTTCAAGTAGACATAAGCAGAGACTGTGGAAAAGCACTTTCATTGAAAGGGGTTGCCACGCTTCCAAGAAATTAAGAGTTTCCAAAATACCGGAAATATTTTTTCACCCAATCTGGATGATACATGGTGGTAATGACAAGTACACAAATTCCACTTAGCTCACCAAATTTTGTTCTTCTAGGTTGAAGCTTTCGTTTACAGTAGCAGTTTTCATTTTTAGGTTTCATTCTGTTCTCTCCTTTATAGATAGATGAATTTGGAATTCTAAATCCAACATGGTTTGTAGTAGCTCTTTGAAACTTGACAAATAAAGGAGTTCTCAGTTTTGTCTCTATGGTTTGTTTCCTCTTCAAGTATCCCTAAGCACAGACTGTGGAAAAGCACTTTCATTGAGAGGGGTTGCAAGCTTCTAAGAAATAACGAGTTTCCGAAATACCAGCAAATTATTTTTTCCCCAATCTTGATGATATGTGGTGGTAATGATCAGTCCACAAATCCCACTTGGCCCACCAAATATTGTTCTTCTAGGGTTTAAGCGTTCGTCTACAGTAGCAGTTTTTATATGTAGGTTTCAATCTGTTTCTCTCCTATATAGATAGATGAATTTGGAATTCTAAACCAACATGGTTTCTAGTAGCTCTTTGAAACTTGACAAAATAAAGGAGTTCTCAGTTTTGTCTCCATGATTTGTTTCCTATTCAAGTAGCCCTAAGCAGAGTCTGTGGAAAAGCACTTTCATTGAAAGGGGTTGCCAAGCTTCCAAGAAATTACGGGTTTCCAAAATACCAGCAAATATTTTTTCACCCAGTCTTGATGATACTTGGTGGTAATGACAAGTACACAAATCCCACTTGGCTAACCATAACCAAATTATGTTCTTCTAGGTTGAAGCGTTCGTTTACAGTAGCAGTTTTTATTTTAGGTTTCACTCTGTTCTCTCTTATATAGATAGATGAATTTGGAACTCTAAATCCAACATGGTTTGTAGTAGCTCTTTGAAACTTGACAGAATAAAGGAGTTCTCAGTTTTGTCTCTAAGGTTTGTTTCCTCTTTAAGTAGCCCTATGCACAGACAGTGGAAAAGCACTTTCATTGAGAGTGGTTGCCAAGCTTCTAAGAAATAATGAGTTTTCGATATACCAGCAAATGTTTTTTCACCCAATCTTAATGATACGTGGTGGTAATGATCAGGACACAAATTTCACTTGGCTCACCAAATTGTGTTTTTCTAGGTTGAAGCGTTCGTTTACAGTAGCAGTATATATTTTTAGGTTTTCCTCTGTTCTCTCCTATATATAAGGCTGAATTTGGAAATCTAAATCCAACATGGTTTGTAGTAGCTCTTTGAAACTTGACAAAATAAAGGAGTTCTCAGTTTTGTCTCTATGGTTTGTTTCCTCTTCAAGTAGCCCTAGGCATAGACTGTGGAAAAGCACTTTTATTGAGAGGGGTTGTCAAGCTTCCCAGAAATTACGATTTTCCGAAATACCAGCACATATTTTTTCACCCAATCTTGATGATACGTGGTGGTAATGATCAGTACAAAAAACCCACTTGGCTGACCAAATTGTGTTCTTCTAGGTTGAAGCATTCGTCTATAGTAGCAGTTTTTATGTGTAGGTTTCACTCTGTTCTCTTCTATATAGATAGATGAATTAGGAACTCTAAATTCAACATGGTTTGTAGTAGCTCTTTGAAACTTGTCAAAAGAAAGTAGTTCTCAGTTTTGTCTCTATGGTTTATTTCCTCATCAAGTAGCCCTAGGCACAGACTGTGGAAAAGGACTTTCATTGCGAGGGGTTGCCAACCTTCCAAAAAATAACGAGTTTCCGAAATACCAGCAAATATTTTTTCACCCAATTTGATGACACTTGGTGGTAATGATCGGTACACAAATCCCACTTGGCGCACCAAATTTTGTTCTTCTACTTTTAAGCGTTCGTTTACAATAGCAGTTTATATTTTTAGGTTTCCCTCTGTTCAATCCTATATAGATAGTTGAATTTGGAACTCTAAATCCAACATGGTTTGTAGTAGCTCTTTGAAACTTGACAAAATAAAGGAGTTCTCAGTTTTGTCTCTATGGTTCGTTTCCTCTTCAAATAGCCTTAGGCACAGACTGTGGAAAAGCACTTTAATTGAGAGGGGTTGCCAAGCTTCTAAGAAATAACGAGTTTACGAAATACCAGCAAATATTTTTTCACCCAATCTTGATGATCCTTTTTGGTAATTACAAGTACACAAATCCCACTTGGCTCACCAAATTTTGCTCTTCTAGGTTGAAGTGTTCGTTTACAAGAGCAGTTTTTATTTTTAGGTTTCCCTCTGTTCTCTCCTATATAGATAGATGAATTTGGAACTCTAAATCCAACATGGTTTGTAGTAGCTCTTTGAAACTTGACAAAATAAAGGAGTTCTCAGTTTTGTCTCTATGGTTTGTTGCCTCTTTAAGTATCCCTAGGCACAACTGTGGAAAAGCCCTTTAATTGAGAGTTGTTGCCAAGCTTCTAAGAAATAACGAGTTTCCAAAATACCAGCAAATATTTTTTCACCCAATCTTGATGATACTGGTGGTAATGATCAGTACACAAATCCCACTTGACTCACCAAATTCGGTTCTTCTAGGTTGAAGCGTTCGTTTACAGTTGCAGTTTATATTTTTAGGTGTCCCTCTGTTCTCTCCTATATAGATAGATGAATTTGGAACTCTAAATCCAACATGGTTTGTAGTAGCTCTTTGACACTTGGCAAAATAAAGGAGTTCTCAGTTTTGTCTCTATGATTTGTTTCCTTCTCAAGTATCCCTAAGCAGAGACTGTGCAAAAGCACTTTCATTGATAGGGGTTGCCAAGCTTCCAAGAAATTACTATTTTCCGAAATACCAGCAAATATTTTTTCACCCAATCTTGATGATACTTGGTGGTAATGACAAGTACTCAAATCCCACTTGGCTCACCAAATTTTGTTCTTCTAGGTTGAAGCATTCGTTTACAGTAGCAGTTTATATTTTTAGGTTTCCCTCTGTTCGCTCCTATATAGATAGATGAATTTGGAACTCTAAATCCAACATGGTTTGTAGTAGCTCTTTGAAACTTTAAAAAATAAAGGAGTTCTCAGTTTTGTCTCTATGATTTGTTTCCTCTTCAAGTAGCCCAGTCAGAGACTGTGGAAAAGCACTTCCACTGAAAGGGGTTGCCAAGCTTCCAAGAAATTACGGGTTTCCAAAATACCAGCAAATATTTTATCACCCCATCTTGATGATACTTGGTGGTAATGAAAAGTACACAAAGCCCACTTGGCTCACCAAATTATGTTCTTCTAGGTTGAAGCGTTCGTTTACAGTAGCAGTTTTTATTTTTAGGTTTCACTCTGTTCTTTTTTATATAGATAGATGAATTTGGAACTCTAAATCCAACATGCATTGTAGTAGCTCTTTGAAACTTGACAAAATGAAGAAGTTCTCAGTTTTGTCTCTATGTTTTGTTTCCTCTTCAAGTAGCCCTAGGCAGAGACTGTGGAAAAGCACTTTCATTGAGAGGGGTTGCCAGGCTTCTAAGAAATAACGAGATTCCGAAATACCAGCAAATATTTTTTCACCCAATCTTGATGATATTTGGTGGAAATGACAAGGACACAAATCCCACTTGGATCACCAAATTTTGTTCTTCTAGCTTGAAGCGTTCTTTTAGATTAGCAGTTTATATTTTTAGGTTTCCCTCTGTTCTCTCCTATATAGATAGATGAATTTGGAACTCTAAATCCAACATGGTTTGTAGTAGCTCTTTGAAACTAGACAAAATAAAGGAGTTCTCAGTTTTGTCTCTATGATTTGTTTCCTCTTCAAGTAGCCCAGGCAGAGACTGTGGAAAGGCACTTCCATTGAAAAGGGTTGCCAAGCTTCCAAGAAATTACGGGTTTCCGAAATACCAGGAAATATTTTTTCACCCAATCTTGATGATACTTGGTGGTAATGACAAGTACACAAATCCCACTTGGCTCACCAAATTCTGTTCTTCTAGGTTGAAGCATTCGTTTAGAGTAGCAGTTTATATTTTCAGGTTTCCCTTGTTCTCTCCTATATAGATAGATGAATTTGGAACTTTAAATCCAACATGGTTTGTAGTAGCTCTTTGAAACTTGACAAAATAAAAAAGTTCTCAGTTTTGTTTCTATGGTTTGTTTCCTCTTCAAATAGCCCTAGGAACAGACTGGGGAAAAGCTAATTTATTGAGAGGTATTGCCAAGCTTCTAAGAAATAACGAGTTTTCGAAATACCAGCAAATATTTTTTCACCCAATCTTGATGATACTTAGTGGTAATGATCGGTATAAAAATCCCACTTGGCTCACGAAATTTTGTTCTTCTAGGTTGAAGCGTTCGTTTACATTAGCAGTTTTTATTTTTACGTTTCACTTTTTTCTCTCCTATATAGATAGATGAATTTGGAACTCTAAATCCAACAAGGTTTGTAGTAGCTCTATGAAACTTGACAAAAAAAAAGTAGTGCTCAGATTTGTCTCTATGATTTGTTTCCTCTTCAAGTAGGCCAGGCAGCGACTGTGGAAAAGCATTTCCATTGAAAGGGGTTGCCAAGCTTCCAAGAAATTACGGGTTTCCGAAATACCAGCAAATATTTTTTCATTCAATCTTGATGATACTTGGTGGTAATGATCAGTACAAAAATCCCACTTGGCGCACGAAATTTTGTTCTTCTAGGTTGAAGCGTTCGTTTACAGTAGCAGTTTTTATTTTTAGGTTTCACTCTGTTCTCTCCTATATAGATGGATGAATTTGAACTCTAAATCCAACTTGGTTTGTAGTAGCTCTTTGAAACTTGACAAAATAAAGGAGTTCTCACTTTTGTCTCTATGGTTTGTTTTCTCTTCAAATAGCCCTAGGCACAGACTGGGGAAAAGTACATTCATTGAAAGGGGTTGCAAAGCCTCCAAGAAATTATGAGTTTCCGAAATACCAGCAAATATCTTTTCACCCAATCTTGGTGATACGTGGTGCTAATGACAAGTACACAAATCCCACTTGGCTCACCAAATTTTGTTCTTCTAGGTTGAAGCGTTCATCTACAGTAGTCGTTTTTATATTTAGGTTTCCCTCTGTTCTCTGCAATATAGATAGATGAATTTGGAACTATAAATCAAATATGGTTTGTAGTCGCTCTTTGAAACTTGACAAAAAAAAAAGTACTTCTCAGTTTGTCTCTAGGGTTTGTTTCCTCTTCAAGTAGCAGTAAGCAGAGACTGTGGAAAAGCACTTTCATTGAAAGGGGTTGCCAAACTTCCAAGAAATTACGAGTTTCCGAAATAACAGCAAATATTTTTTCACCCAATCTGGATGATACGTGGTGGTAATGACAAGTACACAAATCCCACTTGACTGACCAAATTTTGTTCTTCTAGGTTGAAGCGTTTTTTTTTACAGTAGCAGTTTATATTTTTAGGTTTCACACTGTTCTCTCCTATATAGATAGATGAATTTGGAACTCTAAATCCAACATGGTTAGTAGTAGCTCTATGAAACTTGACAAAATAAAGTAGTTCTCAGTTTTTTCCCTATGGTTTGTTTCCTCTTTAAGTAGCCCTAGGCACAGACTGTGGAAAAGCACTTTCTTTGAGAGAGGTTGCCAAGCTTCTAAGAAATAACGAGTTTCTGAAATACCAGCAAATATTTATTTACCCAATCTTGATGAGACGTGGTGGTAATGACAAGGACACAAACGCCACTTGGCTCACCAATTTTGTTCTTCTAGGTTGAAGCGTTCGTCTAGAGGAGTTGTTTTTATATTTAGGATTCCCTCTGTTCTCTCCTATATAGATAGATGAATTTGGAACTATAAATCCAACATGGTTGTAGTAGCTCTTTGAAACTTGACAAAAAAAAGTAGTTCTCAGTTTTGTCTCTACGGTTTTTTTTTTTTTTCAAGTAGCCCTAAGCAGAGACTGTGGAAAAGCACTTTCATTAAAAGGGTTTACCAAGCTTCCAATAAATTACGAGTTTCCGAAACACCAGCAAATATTTTTTCACCCAATCTTGATGATACGTGGTGGTAATGACAAGTCCACAAATCCCACTTGGCTCACCAAATTTTGTTGTTGTAGGTTGAAGTGTTCGTCTACAGTAGTCGTTTTTATATTTAGGTTTCCCTCTGTTCTCTCCTATATAGATAGATGAATTTGGAACTCTAAATTCAACATGGTTTGTAGTAGCTCTTAAAATTTGACAAAATAAAGGACTTCGCAGTTTTGTCTTTGTGGTTTGTTTCCTCTTCAAGTAGCCCAAGGCACAGACTATGGTAAAGCACTTTCATTGAGAGGGGTTGCCAAGCATCTAAGAAATAACGAGTTTCCGAAATACCAGCAAATATTTTTTCACCCAATCTTGATGATACTTGGTGGTAATGATCAGTACACAAATCCCACTTGGCTCACCAAATTTTGTTCGCTGGGTTCAAGCATTCGTCTACAGTAGTCGTTTTTATATTTAGGTTTCCCTCTGTTCTCTCCTATATAGATAGATGAATTTGGAACTCTAAATCCAACATGGTTTGTAGTCGCTCTTTGAAACTTGAAAAAAAAAAGTAGTTCTCAGTTTTGTCTCTATGGATTGTTTCCTCTTCATGTAGCCTTAAGCAGAGACTGTGAAAAAGCACTTTCAGTGAAAGGGGTTGCCAAGCTTTCAAGAAATTACGAGTTTCCGAAATACCATCATATATTTTTTCACCCAATCTTGATGATACTTGGGTTAATGACAAGTACACAAATCCCACTTGGTAACCAAATTTTGTTCTTCTAGGTTTAAGTCTTCGTCTATAGTAGCAGTTATAATATTAAGTTTCACTCTGTTCTCTCCTATATAGATAGATGAATTTGGAACTCTAAATCCAACATGGTTTTTTAGTAGTTCTTTGAAACTTGACAAAATAAAGTAGTTCTCAGTTTTGTCAATATGGTTTGTTGCCTCTTTAAGTAGCCCTAGGCACAGACTGTGGAAAAGCACTTTCATTGAGAGAGGTTGCCAAGCTTCTAAGAAATAACGAGTTTCCGAAATGCCAGCAAATATTTTTTCACCCAATCTTGATGATACTTGGTGGTAATGATCAGTACACAAATCTCACTTGGGTCACCAATTTTGTTCTTCTAGGTTGAAGCGTTCATCTACAGTAGCAGTTTTTATGTTTAGGTTTCACTCTGTTCTCTCCCTATGTAGATAGATGGATTTGGAACTCTAAATCCAACATGGTTTGTAGTAGCTCTTTGAAACTTGACAAAATAAAGGAGTTCTCAATTTTGTCTCTATGGTTTGTTGTTTCTTCAAGTAGCCCTAAGCAGAGACGGTGGAAAAGCTCTTTCATTAAAAGGGGTTGCCAAGCTTCCAATAAATTACGAGTTTCCGAAATACCAGCAAATATTTTTTCACCCAATCTTGATGATACGTGGTGGCAATGACAAGTACACAAATCCCACTTGGCTCACCAAATTTTGTTCTTCTAGATGGAAACGTTCGTTTACAGTTGCAGTTTTTATTTTTGGTTTCGCTCCGTTCTCTCCTTATAGATAGATGAATTTGGAACTCTAAATCCAACATGGTTTGTAGTAGCTCTTTGAAACTTGACAAAATAAAGGAGTTCTCAGTTTTTGTCTCTATGGTTTGTTTCCTCTTCAAGTAGCCCTAGGCACAGACTGTGGAAAAGCACTTTCATTGAGAGGGGTTGCCAAGCTTCTAAGAAATAACGAGTTTCCGAAATACCAGCAAATATTTTTTCACCCAATCTTGATGATACTTGGTGGTAATGAGCAGTACACAAATCCCACTTGACTCACCAAATTTTGTTCTTCTGAGTTGAAGCGTTCGTCTACAGTAGTCTTTTTTATATTTAGGTTTCCCTCTGTTCTCTCCTATATAGATAGATGAATTGGAACTCTAAATCCATCATGGTTTGTAGTAGCTCTTTGAAACTTGACAAAAATGGTAGTTCTCAGTTTTGTCTCTATGGTTTGTTTCCTCTTCAAGTATCTCTGGGCAGAGACAGTGTAAAAGCACTTTCATTGAGAGAGGTTGCCAAGCTTCTAAGAAATAACGAGTTTCTGAAATACCAGCAAATATTTTTTTACCCAATCTTGAGGATACGTGGTGGTAATGACAAGGACACAAATCCCACTTGGCTCACCAATTTTGTTCTTCTAGGTTGAAGCGTTCGTCTAGAGGAGTTGTTTTTATATTTAGGATTCCCTCTGTTCTCTCCTATATAGATAGATGAATTTGGAACTATAAATCCAACATGGTTGTAATAGCTCTTTGAAACTTGACAAAAAAAAAGTAGTTCTCAGTTTTGTCTCTACGGTTTTTTTTTTTTTTTTCAAGTAGCCCTAAGCAGAGACTGTGGAAAAGCACTTTCATTAAAAGGGTTTACCAAGCTTCCAATAAATTACGAGTTTCCGAAACACCAGCAAATATTTTTTCACCCAATCTTGATGATACGTGGTGGTAATGACAAGTCCACAAATCCCACTTGGCTCACCAAATTTTGTTGTTCTAAGTTGAAGTGTTCGTCTACAGTAGTCGTTTTTATATTTAGGTTTCCCTCTGTTCTCTCCTATATAGATAGATGAATTTGGAACTCTAAATTCAACATGGTTTGTAGTAGCTCTTAAAATTTGACAAAATAAAGGACTTCTCAGTTTTGTCTTTGTGGTTTGTTTCCTCTTCAAGTAGCCCAAGGCACAGACTATGGTAAAGCACTTTCATTGAGAGGGGTTGCCAAGCATCTAAGAAATAACGAGTTTCCGAAATACCAGCAAATATTTTTTCACCCAATCTTGATGATACTTGGTGGTAATGATCAGTACACAAATCCCACTTGGCTCACCAAATTTTGTTCGCTAGGTTCAAGCATTCGTCTACAGTAGTCGTTTTTATATTTAGGTTTCCCTCTGTTCTCTCCTATATAGATAGATGAATTTGGAACTCTAAATCCAACATGGTTTGTAGTCGCTCTTTGAAACTTGAAAAAAAAAAGTAGTTCTCAGTTTTGTCTCTATGGATTGTTTCCTCTTCAATTAGCCTTAAGCAGAGACTGTGAAAAAGCACTTTCAGTGAAAGGGGTTGCCAAGCTTTCAAGAAATTACGAGTTTCCGAAATACCATCATATATTTTTTCACCCAATCTTGATGATACTTGGGTTAATGACAAGTACACAAATCCCACTTGGTAACCAAATTTTGTTCCTCTAGGTTTAAGTCTTCGTCTATAGTAGCAGTTATAATATTAAGTTTCACTCTGTTCTCTCCTATATAGATAGATGAATTTGGAACTCTAAATCCAACATGGTTTTTACTAGTTCTTTGAAACTTGACAAAATAAAGTAGTTCTCAGTTTTGTCAATATGGTTTGTTGCCTCTTTAAGTAGCCCTAGGCACAGACTGTGGAAAAACACTTTCATTGAGAGAGGTTGCCAAGCTTCTAAGAAATAACGAGTTTCCGAAATACCAGCAAATATTTTTTCACCCAATCTTGATGATACTTGGTGTTAATGATCAGTACACAAATCTCACTTGGGTCACCAATTTTGTTCTTCTAGGTTGAAGCGTTCATCTACAGTAGCCGTTTTTATGTTTAGGTTTCACTCTGTTCTCTCCTATGTAGATAGATGGATTTGGAACTCTAAATCCAACATGGTTTGTAGTAGCTCTTTGAAACTTGACAAAATAAAGGAGTTCTCAATTTTGTCTCTATGGTTTGTTGTTTCTTCAAGTAGCCCTAAGCAGAGACGGTGGAAAAGCTCTTTCATTAAAAGGGGTTGCCAAGCTTCCAATAAATTACGAGTTTCCGAAATACCAGCAAATATTTTTTCACCCAATCTTGATGATACGTGGTGGCAATGACAAGTACACAAATCCCACTTGGCTCACCAAATTTTGTTCTTCTAGATGGAAACGTTCGTTTACAGTTGCAGTTTTTATTTTTGGTTTCACTCCGTTCTCTCCTATATAGATAGATGAATTTGGAACTCTAAATCCAACATGGTTTGTAGTAGCTCTTTGAAACTTGACAAAATAAAGGAGTTCTCAGTTTTGTCTCTATGGTTTGTTTCCTCTTCAAGTAGCCCTAGGCACAGACTGTGGAAAAGCACTTTCATTGAGAGGGGTTGCCAAGCTTCTAAGAAATAACGAGTTTCCGAAATACCAGCAAATATTTTTTCACCCAATCTTGATGATACTTGGTGGTAATGATCAGTACACAAATCCCACTTGACTCACCAAATTTTGTTCTTCTGAGTGAAGCGTTCGTCTACAGTAGTCTTTTTTATATTCAGGTTTCCCTCTGTTCTCTCCTATATAGATAGATGAATTTGGAACTCTAAAACCAACATGGTTTGTAGTAGCTATTTGAAACTTGACAAAAATGGTAGTTCTCAGTTTTGTCTCTATGGATTGTTTCCTCTTCAAGTAGCCTTAAGCAGAGACTGTGAAAAAGCACTTTCAGTGAAAGGGGTTGCCAAGCTTTCAAGAAATTACGAGTTTCCGAAATACCATCATATATTTTTTCACCCTATCTTGATGATACTTGGGTTAATGACAAGTACACAAATCCCACTTGGTAACCAAATTTTGTTCTTCTAGGTTTAAGTCTTCGTCTATAGTAGCAGTTATAATATTAAGTTTCACTCTGTTCTCTCCTATATAGATAGATGAATTTGGAACTCTAAATCCAACATGGTTTGTAGTCGCTCTTTGAAACTTGAAAAAAAAAAGTAGTTCTCAGTTTTGTCTCTATGGATTGTTTCCTCTTCAATTAGCCTTAAGCAGAGACTGTGAAAAAGCACTTTCAGTGAAAGGGGTTGCCAAGCTTTCAAGAAATTACGAGTTTCCGAAATACCATCATATATTTTTTCACCCAATCTTGATGATACTTGGGTTAATGACAAGTACACAAATCCCACTTGGTAACCAAATTTTGTTCCTCTAGGTTTAAGTCTTCGTCTATAGTAGCAGTTATAATATTAAGTTTCACTCTGTTCTCTCCTATATAGATAGATGAATTTGGAACTCTAAATCCAACATGGTTTTTACTAGTTCTTTGAAACTTGACAAAATAAAGTAGTTCTCAGTTTTGTCAATATGGTTTGTTGCCTCTTTAAGTAGCCCTAGGCACAGACTGTGGA